>NW_027438354.1:0-192894 GCF_000715075.1 Nicotiana tabacum | reverse complement strand
TCATTTTTTGCATTTCTTGGCCAAAAAACTAGAATTCCGCCCGATTCCCATATTTTTGTGTGCTATCGCCCACGCCTTCCGAGTGGGTCGGGCACCTCGGAGCCGGATCACCTAAAAATTTTTCGGACTATCAAAAACGACCTAAGGAACCATAGTCACCGCCCCGCCATGATCGTTCCTAGTCTTTTGCGTTTTTCAGACAAAACAATAGAATTCCGCGCGATTTCCATATTTTCGTGTGCTTTAGCCCACGCCTTCCAAGGGGTCCCGGGAACCCCGAACCCCGATCGCCTAAAAATTTTACGGGCCATCAAATACGACCTAAGGAACCGTAGTAACCACCCCGCCATGATCGTTCCTCATTTTTTGCATTTTTCGGCCAAACAACTAGAATTCCGCGCGATCCCATATTTTTGTGTGTTATAGCCCACGCCTTCCGAGTGGTCCCGGATCTCCGGACCCCTATCGCCTAAAATTTTTCAGGACTATCAAATAAGACCTAAGGAACCATAGTCACCGCCCAGCCATGATCGTTCTTAGTTTTTCCGTTTTTCGGCCAAAAAACTAGAATTTCGCGCGATTTCCATATTTTCGTGTCCTATAGCCCACGCCTTCCAAGTGAACCCGGGAACTCCGGACCCCGATCGCCTAAAATTTTCTGGACCATCAAATACGACCTAAGGAACCATAGTCACCGCCCCGCCATGATCGTTCCTCATTTTTTGCGTATTTCAGCCAAAAAACTAGAATTCCGCTCGATTACCATATTTTTGTGTGCTATCGCCCACGCCTTCCGAGTGGGTCGGGCCCCCCGGAGACGGATCGCCTAAAAAATTTTCAGACTATCAAATACGACCTAAGGAACCATAGTCACCGCCCCGCCATGATCGTTCCTAGTCTTTTGCGATTATCAGCCAAAAAACTAGAATTCCGCGCGATTTTCATATTTTCGTGTGCTTTAGCCCACGCCTTCCAAGGGGTCCCGGGAACCCCGAACCCCGAACCCCGATCGCCTAAAAATTTTCCGGGCCATCAAATACGATTTAAGGAACCATAGTAACCACCGTGCCATGATTGTTCCTCATTTTTTGCATTTTTCGTCCAAACAACTAGAATTCCGCGCGATCCCATATTTTTGTGTGTTATAGCCTACGGCTTCCGAGTGGTCCCGGGTCTCCAGACCCCTATCGCCTAAAATTTTTCCGGACTATCAAATAAGACCTAAGGAACCATAGTCACCACCCAGCCATGATCGTTCCTAGTTTTTCCGTTTTTCGGCCAAAAAACTAGAATGCCGCACGATTCCCATATTTTCGTGTCCTATAGCCCACGCCTTCCAAGTGAACCCGGGAACTCCGGACCTCGATCGCTTAAAATTTTCCGGGCCATCAAATAGGACCTAAGGAACCATGGTCACCGTCCCACCATGATCGTTCCAAATGCTTTGCATTTTTCGGCCAAAAACCTAGAACTCCGCGCGATTTGCATATTTTAGTGTGCTATAGCTTACGCCTTCCGAGTGGTCCCGGGAGCCGTGGACTCCGATCGCCTAAAATTTTTTGGGCCATCAAATACAACCTAAGGAACCATAGTCACCGCCCCGCCATGATCGTTCCTCATTTATTGCGTTTTCAGCCAAAAAACTAGAATTTCGCTCGATTACCATATTTTTGTGTGTTATTGCCCACGCCTTCCGAGTGGGCCGGGCCGCCGGACTCGGATTGTCTAAAAAATTTTCGGGCCTTCAATTAGGACCTAAGGAACCATAGTCACCGCCTCGCCATGATCGTTCCTCATTTTTTGCATTTCTTGGCCAAAAAACTAGAATTCCGCCCGATTCCCATATTTGTGTGTGTTATCGCCCACGCCTTCCAAGTGGGTCGGGCCCCCCGGAGCCGGATCGCCTAAAATTTTTTAGGACTATCAAATACGACCTAAGGAACCATGGTCACCGCCCCGCCATGATCGTTTCTAGTCTTTTGCGTTTTTCAGCCAAAAAACTAGAATTCCGCGTGATTTCCATAAGGGTTCCCGGGAACCCCGAACCCCGATTGCCTAAAAAATTTCTGGGCCATCAAATACGACCTAAGGAACCATAGTAACCACCCCGCCATGATCGTTCCTCATGTTTTGCATTTTTCGGCCAAACAACTAGAATTCCGCGCGATCCCTTATTTTTGTGTGTTATAGCCCACGCCCTCCGAGTGGTCCCGGGTCTCCGGACTCCTATCGCCTAAAATTTTTCCGGACTATCAAATAAGACCTAAGGAACCATAGTCACTGCCCAGCCATGATCGTTACTAGTTTTTCCGTTTTTCGGCCAAAAAACTAGAATTCCGCGCGATTTCCATATTTTTGTGTCCTATAGCCCACGCCTTCCAAGTGAACCCGGGAACTCCGGACCCCGATCACCTAAAATTTTCTGGGCCATCAAATACGACCTAAGGAACCATATTAACCGCCCCGCCATGATCGTTCCTCATTTATTGCGTTTTTCAGCCAAAACACTAGAATTCCGCTCGATTACCATATTTTCGTGTGCTATTGCCCACGCCTTCCGAGTGGGCCGGGCCGCCGGAATCGGATCGCCTAAAAACTTTTCGGGCCATCAATTAGGACCTAGGGAACCATAGTCACCGCCTCGCCATGATCGTTCCTCATTTTTTGCATTTCTTGGCCAAAAAACTAGAATTCCGCCCGATTCCCATATTTTTGTGTGCTATCGCCCACGCCTTCCGAGTGGGTCGGGCCCCCCAGAGCCGGATCGCCTAAAAATTTTCCGGACTATCAAATATGACCTAAGGAACCATAGTCACCGCCTCGCCATGATCGTTCCTAGTATTTTGTGTTTTTCAGCCAAAAACTAGAATTCCGCGCGATTTCCATATTTTCGTGTGCTTTAGCCCACGCCTTCCAAGGGGTCCCGGGAACCCCGAACCCCGATCGCCTAAAAATTTTCCGGGCCATCAAATACGACCTAAGGAACCATAGTAACCACCCCGCCATGATCGTTCCTCATTTTTTGCGTTTTTCGCCCAAACAACTAGAATTCCGCGCGATCCCATATTTTTGTGTGTTATAGCCCACGCCTTCCGAGTGGTCCCGGGTCTCCGGACCCCTATCTCCTAAAATTTTTTCGGACTATCAAATAAAACCTAAGGAACCATAGTCACCGCCCAGCCATGATCGTTCCTAGTTTTTCCATTTTTCGGCCAAAAAACTAGAATTCCGCACGATTCCCATTTTTTTGTGTCCTATAGCCCACGCCTTCCAAGTGAACCCGGGAACTCCGGACCCCGATCGCTTAAAATTTTCCGGGCCATCAAATACGACCTAAGGAACCATAGTCACCGTCCCGCCATGATCGTTCCAAATGCTTTGCATTTTTCGGCCAACAAACTAGAACTCCGCGCGATTTGCATATTTTAGTGTGCTATAGCTTACGCCTTCCGAGTGGTCCCGGGTGCCGTGGACCCCGATCGCCTAAAATTTTTTGGGCCATCAAATACGACCTAAGAAACCATAGTCACCGCCCCGCCATGATCGTTCCTCATTTATTGCATTTTTCGGCCAAAAAACTAGAATTCCGCCCGATTACAATATTTTTGTGTGCAGCCCACCCTTCCAAGTGGTTCCTGGACCCCCAGACCCCAATCGCCTAAAATTTTTTCGGGCCGTCAAATACGACCTAAGGAACCATAGTAACAGCCCCGCCATCATCGTTTCTCATTTTTTGTATTTTTCGGCCAAAAAACTAGAATTACGCCCGATTCCCATATTTTCGTGTGTTATACTCACGCCTTCCAAGTGGTCCGGGGAGCCGCGGATCCCGATCGCCTAAAAATTTTCCGGACTATCAAAAACGACCTAAGGTACCATAGTCACCGCCCCACCATGATCGTTCCAAATGCTTTGCATTTTTCAGCCAAAAAACTAGAACTCTGCGCGATTTGCATATTTTAGTGTGCTATAGCTTACGCCTTCCGAGTGGTCCCGGGAGCCGTGGACCCCGATCGCCTAAAATTTTCCGGGCCATCAAATACGACCTAAGGAACAATAGTCACCGCCCCGCCATGATCGATCCTCATTTATTGCGTTTTTCGGCCAAAAAACTAGAATTCCGCTCGATTACCATATTTTTGTGTGCTATTGCCCACGCCTTCCGAGTGGGCTGGGCCGCCGGACTCGGATCGCCTAAAAACTTTTCGGGCCATCAATTAGGACCTAAGGAACCATAGTCACCGTCTCTCCATGATCGTTCCTCATTTTTTGCATTTTTTGGCCAAAAAAATAGAATTACGCTCGATTAGCATATCTTTGTGTGCTATTACCCACGCCTTCCGAGTGGGCCGGGCCGCCGGACTCGGATCGCCTAAAAAATTTTCGGGCCATCAATTAGGACCTAAGGAACGATAGTCACTGCCTCTCCATGATCGTTCCTCATTTTTTGCGTTTTTCGGCCAAACAACTAGAATTTCGCGCGATTCCCATATTTTTGTGTGTTATAGCCCACGTCTTCCGAGTGGTCCCGGGACCTCCTGACCCCTATCGCCTAAAATTTTTCCGGATTATCAAATATGACCTAAGGAACCATAGTATCCGCCCCACCATCATCGTTTGTCATTTTTTGCATTTTTCGGCCAAAAAATTAGAATTACGCCCGATTCCCATATTTTCGTGTGCTATACCCACGCCTTCCACGTGGTCCGGGGAGCCGCGGACCCCGATCGCCTAAAAATTTTCCGGTCTATCAAATACGACCTAAGGTACCATAGTCACTGCCCCACCATGATCGTTCCAAATGCTTTTCATTTTTCAGCCAACAAACTAGAACTCCGCGCGATTTGCATATTTTAGTGTGCTATAGCTTACGCCTTCCGAGTGGTCCCGGGAGCCGTGGACCCCGATCGCTAAAATTTTCCGGGCCATCAAATACGACCTAAGGAACCATAGAAACTGCCCCGCCATGATCGTTCCTAGTTTTTCCATTTTTCGGCCAGAAAACTAGAATTCCGCGCGATTTCCATATTTTTGTGTCCTATAGCCCACGCCTTCCAAGTGAACCCGGGAACTCCGGACCCCGATCACCTAAAATTTTCTGGGCCATCAAATACGACCTAAGGAACCATAGTCGCCGCCCCGCCATGATCGTTCCTCATGTATTGCGTTTTTCAGCTAAAAAACTAGAATTCCGCTCGATTACCATATTTTCGTGTGCTATTGCCTACGCCTTCCGAGTGGGCTGGGCCGCCGGAATCGGATCGCCTAAAAAATTTTCGGGCCATCAATTAGGACCTAAGGAACCATAGTCACCGCCTCGCCATGATCGTTCCTCATTTTTTGCATTTCTTGGCCAAAAAACTAGAATTTCGCCCGATTCCCGTATTTTTGTGTGCTATCGCCCATGCCTTCTGAGTGGGTCGGGCCCCCCAGAGCCGGATCGCCTAAAAATTTTCCGGACTATCAAATACGGCCTAAGGAACCATAGTCACCGCCCCGCCATGATCGTTCCTAGTATTTTGCGTTTTTCAGCCAAAAAACTAGAATTCCGCGCGATTTCCATATTTTCGTGTGCTTTAGCCCACGCCTTCCAAGGGGTCCCGGGAACCCCGAACCCCGATCGCCTAAAAATTTTCCGGGCCATCAAATACGACCTAAGGAACCATAGTAACCACCCCGCCATGATCGTTCCTCATTTTTTGCGTTTTTCGGCCAAACAACTAGAATTCTGCGCGATCCCATATTTTTGTGTGTTATAGCCCACGCCTTCCGAGTGGTCCCGGGTCTCCGGACCCCTATCGCCTAAAATTTTTCCGGACTATCAAATAAGACCTAAGGAACCATAGTCACCGCCCAGCCATGATCGTTCCTAGTTTTTTCCGTTTTTCGGCCAAAAAACTAGAATTCCGCGCGATTCCCATATTTTTGTGTCCTATAGCCCACGCCATCCAAGTGAACCCGGGAACTCCGGACCCCGATCGCTTAAAATTTTCCGGGCCATCAAATACGACCTAAGGAACCATAGTCACCGTCCTGCCATGATCGTTCCAAATGCTTTGCATTTTTCGGCCAACAAACTAGAACTCCGCGCGATTTGCATATTTTAGTGTGCTATAGCTTACGCCTTCCGAGTGGTCCCGGGTGCCGTGGACCCCGATCGCCTAAAATTTTTTGGGCCATCAAATACGACCTAAGAAACCATAGTCACCGCCCCGCCATGATCGTTCCTCATTTATTGCGTTTTTCGGCCAAAAAACTAGAATTCCGCCCGATTACAATATTTTTGTGTGCTATTGCCCACCCTTCCAAGTGGTTCCTGGACCCCCAGGCCCCGATCGCCTAAAATTTTTTCGGGCCGTCAAATACGACCTAAGGAACCATAGTAACAGCCCCGCCATCATCGTTTCTCATTTTTTGCATTTTTCGGCCAAAAAACTAGAATTACGCCCGATTCCCATATTTTCGTGTGTTATACCCACGCCTTCCAAGTGGTCCGGGGAGCCGCGGATCCCGATCGCCTAAAAATTTTCCGGACTATCAAATACGACCTAAGGTACCATAGTCACCGCCCCACCATGATCGTTCCAAATGCTTTGCATTTTTCAGCCAAAAAACTAGAACTCCGCGCGATTTGCATATTATAGTGTGCTATAGCTTACGCCTTCCGAGTGGTCCCGGGAGCCGTGGACCCAGATCGCCTAAAATTTTCCAGGCCATCAAATACGACCTAAGGAACAATAGTCACCGCCCCGCCATGATCGATCCTCATTTATTGCGTTTTTCAGTCAAAAAACTAGAATTCCGCTCGATTACCATATTTTTGTGTGCTATTGCCCACACCTTCCGAGTGGGCTAGGCCGCCGGACTCGGATCGCCTAAAAACTTTTCGGGCCATCAATTAGGACCTAAGGAACCATAGTCAATGTCTCGCCATGATCGTTCCTCATTTTTTGCATTTTTTGGCCAAAAAATAGAATTACGCTCGATTAGCATATCTTTGTGTGCTATTACCCACGCCTTCCGAGTGGGCCGGGCCGCCAGACTCGGATCGCCTAAAAAAATTTTGGGCCATCAATTAGGACCTAAGGAACGATAGTCACTGCCTCTCCATGATCGTTCCTCATTTTTTGCGTTTTTCGGCCAAACAACTAGAATTCCGCGCGATTCCCATATTTTTGTGTGTTATAGCCCACGTCTTCCGAGTGGTCCCGGGGCCTCCTGACCCCTATCGCCTAAAATTTTTCCGGATTATCAAATATGACCTAAGGAACCATAGTATCCGCCTCGCCATCATCGTTTGTCATTTTTTGCATTTTTCGGCCAAAAAATTAGAATTACGCCCGATTCCCATATTTTCGTGTGCTATACCCACGCCTTCCAAGTGGTCCGGGGAGCCGCGGACCCCGATCGCCTAAAAATTTTCCGGTCTATCAAATACGACCTAAGGTACCATAGTCACCGCCCCACCATGATCGTTCCAAATGCTTTTCATTTTTCAGCCAAAAAACTAGAACTCCGCGCGATTTGCATATTTTAGTGTGCTATAGCTTACGCCTTCCGAGTGGTCCCGGGAGCCGTGGACCCCGATCGCCTAAAATTTTCCGGGCCATCAAATACGACCTAAGGAACCATAGTCACCGCCCCGCCATGATCGTTCCTAGTCTTTTGCGTTTTTCAGCCAAAAAACTAGAATTCCGCGCGATTTCCATATTTTCGTGTGCTTTAGCCCACGCCTTCCAAGGGGTCCCGGGAACCCCGAACCCCGATCGCCTAAAAATTTTCCGGGCCATCAAATATGACCTAAGGAACCATAGTAACCACCCCGCCATGATCGTTCCTCATTTTTTGCGTTTTTCGGCCAAACAACTAGAATTCCGCGCGATTCCCATATTTTTGTGTGTTATACCCACGCCTTCCAAGTGGTCCGGGGAGCCGCGGACCCCGATCGCCTAAAAATTTTCCGGACTATCAAATACGACCTAAGGTACCATAGTCACTGCCCCACCATGATCGTTCCAAATGCTTTGCATTTTTCGGCCAAAAAACTAGAACTCCGCGCGATTTGCATATTTTAGTGTGCTATAGCTTACGCCTTCCGAGTGGTCCCGGGAGCCGTGGACCCCGATCGCCTAAAATTTTCCGGGCCATCAAATACGACCTAAGGAACCATAGTCACCGCCCTGCCATGATCGATCCTCATTTATTGCGTTTTTCGGCCAAAAAACTAGAATTCCGCTCGATTACCATATTTTTGTGTGCTATTGCCCATGCCTTCCGAGTGGGTCGGGCCGCCGGACTAGGATCGCCTAAAAACTTTTCGGGCCATCAATTAGGACCTAAGGAACCATAGTCACCGTCTCGCCTGATCGTTCCTCATGTTTTGCATTTTTTGGCCAAAAAAATAGAATTTCGCTCGATTAGCATATTTTTGTGTGCTATTGCCCCCGCCTTCCGAGTGGGCCGGGCCGCCAGACTCGGATCGCCTAAAAAACTTTCGGGCCATCAATTAGGACCTAAGGAACCATAGTCACTGTCTCGCCATGATCGTTCCTCATTTTTTGCATTTTTTGGCCAAAAAACTAGAATTCCGCCCGATTCCCATATTTTTGTGTGCTATCGCCCACGCCTTCCGAGTGGGTCGGGCCGCCGGACTCGGATCACCTAAAAAATTTTTGGGCCATCAATTAGGACCTAAGGAACCATAGTCACCACCTCTCCATGATCGTTTCTCATTTTTTGCCTTTTTCGGCCAAACAACTAGAATTCCGCGCGATTCCCATATTTTTGTGTGTTATAGCCCACGTCTTCCGAGTGGTCCCGGGACCTCCTGACCCCTATCGCCTAAAATTTTTCTGGATTATCAAATATGACCTAAGGAACAATAATAACCACCCCGCCATGATCGTTCCTCATTTTCTGCGTTTTTCGGCCAAAAAACTAGAATTACGCCCGATTCCCATATTTTCGTGTGCTATACCCACGCCTTCCAAGTGGTCCGGGGAGCCGCGGACCCCGATCGCCTAAAATTTTTCCGGTCTATCAAATAAGACCTAAGGTACCATAGTCACCGCCCCACCATGATCGTTCCAAATGCTTTGCATTTTTCGGCCAAAAAACTAGAACTCCGCGCGATTTGCATATTTTAGTGTGCTATAGCTTACGCCTTCCGAGTGGTCCCGGGAGCCGTGGACCCCGATCGCCTAAAATTTTCCGGGCCATCAAATACGACCTAAGGAACCATAGCCACCGCCCCGCCATGATCGTTCCTAGTCTTTTGCGTTTTTCAGCCAAAAAACTAGAATTCCGCGCGATTTCCATATTTTCGTGTGCTTTAGCCCTCGCCTTCCAAGGGGTCCCGGGAACCCCGAACCCCGATCGCCTAAAAATTTTCCGGGCCATCAAATACGACCTAAGGAACCATAGTAACCACCCCGCCATGATCGTTCCTCATTTTTTGCGTTTTTCGGCCAAACAACTAGAATTCCGCGCGATTCCCATATATTTGTGTGTTATAGCCCACGCCTTCCGAGTGGTCCCGGGACCTCCTGACCCCTATCGCCTAAAATTTTTCCGGACTATCAAATACGACCTAAGGTACCATAGTCACTGCCCCACCATGATCGTTCCAAATGCTTTGCATTTTTCGGCCAAAAAACTAGAACTTCGCGCGATTTGCATATTTTAGTGTGCTATAGCTTACGCCTTCCGAGTGGTCCCGGGAGCCGTGGACCCCGATTGCCTAAAATTTTCCGGGCCATCAAATACGACCTAAGGAACCATAGTCACCGCCCCGCCATGATCGATCCTCATTTATTGCGTTTTTCGGCCAAAAAACTAGAATTCCGCTCGATTACCATATTTTTGTGTGCTATTGCCCACGCCTTCCGAGTGGGTCGGGCCGCCGGACTAGGATCGCCTAAAAACTTTTCGGGCCATCAATTAGGACCTAAGGAACCATAGTCACCGTCTCGCCATGATCGTTCCTCATGTTTTGCATTTTTTGGCCAAAAAATAGAATTCCACTCGATTAGCATATTTTTGTGTGCTATTGCCCCCGCCTTCCGAGTGGGCCGGGCCGCCAGACTCGGATCGCCTAAAAAAATTTCGGGCCATCAATTAGGACCTAAGGAACCATAGTCACTGTCTCTCCATGATCGTTCATCATTTTTTGGATTTTTTGGCCAAAAATCTAGAATTCCGCCCGATTCCCATATTTTTGTGTGCTATCGCCCACGCCTTCCGAGAGGGCCGGGCCGCCGGACTCGGATCGCCTAAAAAATTTTCGGGCCATCAATTAGGACCTAAGGAACCATAGTCACCGCCTCGCCATGATCGTTCCTCATTTTTTGCGTTTTTCGGCTAAACAACTAGAATTCCGCGCGATTCCCATATTTTAGTGTGTTATAGCCCACGTCTTCTGAGTGGTCCCGGGACCTCCTGACCCCTATCGCCTAAAATTTTTCCGGATTATAAAATATGACCTAAGGAACAATAGTAACCACCTCGCCATGATCGTTCCTCATTTTCTGCGTTTTTCGGCCAAAAAACTAGAATTACGCCCGATTCCCATATTTTCGTGTGCTATACCCACGCCTTCCAAGTGGTCCGGGGAGCCGCGGACCCCGATCGCCTAAAAATTTTCCGGTCTATCAAATACGACCTAAGGTACCATAGTCAGCGCCCCACCATGATCGTTCCAAATGCTTTGCATTTTTCGGCCAAAAAACTAGAACTCCGCGCGATTTGCATATTTTAGTGTGCTATAGCTTACGCCTTCCGAGTGGTCCCGGGAGCCGTGGACCCCGATCGCCTAAAATTTTCCGGGCCATCAAATATGACCTAAGGAACCATAGTCACCGCCCCGCCATGATCGTTCCTAGTCTTTTGCGTTTTTCAGCCAAAAAACTAGAATTTCGCGCGATTTCCATATTTTCGTGTGCTTTAGCCCACGCCTTCCAAGGGGTCCCGGGAACCCCGAACCTCGATCGCCTTAAAAATTTTCCGGGCCATCAAATACGACCTAAGGAACCATAGTAACCACCCCGCCATGATCGTTCCTCATTTTTTGCATTTTTCGGCCAAACAACTAGAATTCCGCGCGATTCCCATATTTATGTGTGTTATAGCCCACGCCTTCCGAGTGGAACCGGGACCTCCTGACCCCTATCGCCTAAAATTTTTCCGGACTATCAAATACGACCTAAGGAACCATAGTATCCTCCCCGCCATCATCGTTTCTCATTTTTTGCATTTTTCGGCCAAAAAACTAGAATTACGCCCGATTCCCATATTTTCGTGTGCTATACCCACGCCTTCCAAGTGGTCCGGGGAGCCGCGGACCCCGATCGCCTAAAAATTTTCCGGTCTATCAAATATGACCTAAGGTACCATAGTCACCGCCCCACCATGATCATTCGAAATGCTTTGCATTTTTCGGCCAAAAAACTAGAACTCTGCGCGATTTGCATATTTTAGTGTGCTATAGCTTAAGCCTTCCGAGTGGTCCCGGGAGCCGTGGACCCCGAACGCCTAAAATTTTCCGAGGCCATCAAATACGACCTAAGGAACCATAGTCACCGCCCCGCCATGATCGATCCTCATTTATTGCATTTTTCGGCCAAAAAACTAGAATTCCGCTCGATTACCATATTTTTGTGTGCTATTGCCCACGCCTTCCGAGTGGGTCGGGCCACCGGACTAGGATCGCCTAAAAACTTTTCGGGCCATCAATTAGGACCTAAGGAACCATAGTCACCGTCTTGCCATGATCGTTCCTCATGTTTTGCATTTTTTGGCCAAAAGAATAGAATTCCGCTCGATTAGCATATTTTTGCGTGCCATTGCCCCCGCCTTCCGGGTGGGCCGGGCCGCCGGACTCGGATCGCCTAAAAAAATTCGGGCCATCAATTAGGACCTAAGGAACCATAGTCACTGCCTCGCCATGATCGTTCCTCATTTTTTGCATTTTTTGGCCAAAAAACTAGAATTCTGCCCGATTCCCCTATTTTTGTGTGCTATCGCCCACGCCTTCCGAGTGGGTCGGGCCCCCCGGAGCCGGATCGCCTAAATATTTTTCGGACTATCAAATACGACCTAAGGAACCATAGTCACCGCCCCACCATGATCGTTCCTAGTCTTTTTCGTTTTTCAGCCAAAAAACTAGAATTCCGAGCGATTTCCATATTTTCGTATGCTTTTGCCCACGCCTTCCAAGGGGTCCCGGGAACCCCGCACCCCGATCGCCTAAAAATTTTCCGGGCCATCAAATACCACCTAAGGAACAATAGTAACCACTCCGCCATAATCGTTCCTCATTTTTTGCGTTTTTCAGCCAAACAACAAGAATTCCGCGCGATTCCCTTATTTTTGTGTGTTATAGCCCACGCCTTCCGAGTGGTCCCGGGACCTCCTGACCCCTATCGCCTAAAATTTTTCTGGATTATAAAATATGACCTAAGAAACAATAGTAACCACCCCGCCATGATCGTTCCTCATTTTCTGCGTTTTTCGGCCAAAAAACTAGAATTACGCCCGATTCCCATATTTTCGTGTGCTATACCCACGCCTTCCAAGAGGTCCGGGGAGCCGCGGACCCCGATCGCCTAAAAATTTTCTGGTCTATCAAATACGACCTAAGGTACCATAGTCACCGCCCCACCATGATCGTTCCAAATGCTTTGCATTTTTTGGCCAAAAAACTAGAACTCCGCGCGATTTGCATATTTTAGTGTGCTATAGCTTACGCCTTCCGAGTGGTCCCGGGAGCCGTGGACCCCGATCGCCTAAAATTTTCCGGGCCATCAAATACGACCTAAGGAACCATAGTCACCACCCCGCCATGATCGTTCCTCATTTATTGCGTTTTTCGGCCAAAAAACTAGAATTCCGCTCGATTATCATATTTTTGTGTGCTATTGCCCACGCCTTCCGAGTGGGCCGGGCCGCCGGACTCAGATCGCCTAAAAACTTTTCGGGCCATCAATTAGGACCTAAGGAACCGTAGTCACCGCCTCGCCATGATCGTTCCTCATTTTTTGCATTTTTTGGCTAAAAAAATAGAATTCCGCTCGATTACCATATTTTTGTGTGCTATTGCCCACGCCTTCCGAGTGGGCCGGGCCGCCGGACTCGGATCGCCTAAAAAATTTTCGGGCCATCAATTAGCAACTAAGGAACCATAGGTACCGCCTTGCCATGATCGTTCCTCATTTATTGCATTTTTCATCCAAAAAACTAGAATTCCGCTCGATTATCATATTTTTGTGTGCTATTGCCCACCCCTTCAGAGTGGGCCGGGCCGCCGGACTCGGATCGCCTAAAAATTTTTCGGGCCATCAATTAGGACCTAAGGAACCATAGTCACCGCCTCGCCATGATCGTTCCTCATTTTTTGCATTTTTCAGCCAAAAGACTAGAATTCCGCACGATTTCCATATTTTCGTGTGCTTTAGCCCACGCCTTCCAAGGGGTCCCGGGAACCCCGAACCCCGATCGCCTAAAAAATTTCCGGGCCATCAAATACCACCTAAGGAACCATAGTAACCACCCCGCCATGATCGTTCCTCATATTTTGCGTTTTTCGGCCAAACAACTAGAATTACATGCGATTCCCATATTTTTGTGTGTTATAGCCCACGCCTTCCAAATGGTCCCGGGACCTCCTGACCCCTATCGCCTAAAATTTTTCCGGACTATCAAATACGACCTAAGGAACCATAGTATCTGCCTCGCCATGATCGTTCCTTATTTTTTGCATTTTTCGTCCAAACAACTAGAATTCCGCGCGATTCCCATATTTTTGTGTGTTATAGCCCACACCTTCCGAGTGGTCCCGGGACCTCCGGACCCCTATCGCCTAAAATTTTTCCGGACTATGAAATATGACATAAGGAACCATAGTATCCGCCCCGCCATCATGGTTTCTCATTTTTTGCATTTTTCATCCAAAAAACTAGAATTACGCCCGATTCCTAAATTTTCGTGTGCTATACCCATGCCTTCCAAGTGGTCCGGGGAGCCGCGGGCCCCAATCGCCTAAAAATTTTCCAGTCTATCAAATACGACCTAAGGTACCATAGTCACCGCCCCACCATGATCGTTCCAAATGCTTTGCATGTTTCGGCCAAAAAACTAGAATTCCGCTCGATTACCATATTTTTGTGTGCTATTGCCCACGCCTTCCGAGTGGGCCGTGCCGCCGGACTCAGATCGCCTAAAAACTTTTCGGGCCATCAATTAGGACCTAAGGAACCATAGTCACCGCCTCGCCATGATTGTTCCTCATTTTTTGCATTTTTTGGCCAAAAAAATAGAATTCCGCTCGATTACTATATTTTTGTGTGCTATTGCCCACGCCTTCCGAGTGGGCCGGGCCGCCGGACTCGGATCGCCTTAAAACTTTTAGGGCCATCAATTAGGACCTAAGGAACAATAGTCACCGCCTCGCCATGATCGTTCCTCATTTTTTGTATTTTTTTCCCAAAAAACTAGAATTCCGCCCGATTCCCATATTTTTGTGTGCTATTGCCCACGCCTTCCGAGTGGGCCGGGCCGTCGGACTCGGATAGCCTAAAAACTTTTCGGGCCATCAATTAGGACCTAAGGAACCATAGTCACCGCCTCGCCATGATCGTTCCTCATTTTTTGCATTTTTTGGCCAAAAAAATAGAATTCCGCTCGATTACCATATTTTTGTGTGCTATTGCCCACGCCTTCCGAGTGGGCCGGGCCGCCGGACTCGGATCGCCTAAAAAATATTCGGGCCATCAATTAGGACCTAAGGAACCATAGTCACCGCCTTGCCATGATCGTTCCACATTTTTTGCATTTTTTGGCCAAAAAACTAGAATTCCGCCCGATTCACATATTTTTGTGTGCTATCTCCCACGCCTTCCGAGTGGGTCGGGCCCACCGGAGCTGGATTGCCTAAAAAATTTCTGGACTATCAAATACGACCTAAGGAACCATAGTCACCGCCCCGCCATGATCGTTCCTAGTCTTTTGTGTTTTTCAGCCAAAAAACTAGAATTCCGCGCGATTTCCATATTTTCGTGTGCTTTAGCCCACGCTTACCAAGGGATCCCGGGAACCCCGAACCCCGATTGCCTAAAAATTTTCTGTGCCATCAAATACGACCTAAGGAACCATAGTAACCACCCCGCCATGATCGTTCCTCATTTATTGCGTTTTTCGGCCAAACAACTAGAATTCCGCGCGATCCGATATTTTTTTGTGATATAGCCCACGCCTTCCGAGTGGTCCCGGGTCTCCGGACCCCTATCGCCTAAAATTTTTCCGGACTATCAAATAAGACCTAAGGAACCATATTCACCGCCCAGCCATGATCGTTCCTAGTTTTTTTCCGTTTTTCGGCAAAAACACTAGAATTCCGCGCGATTCCCATATTTTCGTGTCCTATAGCCCACGCCTTCCAAGTGAACCCGGGAACTCCAGACCCCTATCGCCTAAAATTTTTCCGGACTATCAAATATGACCTAAGGAACCATAGTCACCGCCCAGCCATGATCGTTCCTCATGTTTTGCATTTTTTGGCCAAAAAAATAGAATTCCGCTCGATTAGCATATTTTTGTGTGCTATTGCCCCCGCCTTCCGAGTGGGCCGGGCCGCCGGACTCGGATCGCCTAAAAAAAATTTGGGCCATCAATTAGGACCTTAGGAATCATAGTCACTGCCTCGCCATGATCGTTCCTCATTTTTTGCATTTTTTGGCCAAAAAACTTGAATTCCGCCCGATTCCCATATTTTTGTGTGCTATCGCCCACGCCTTCCGAGTGGGTCGGGCCCCCCGGAGCCGGATCGCCTAAATATTTTCCGGACTATCAAATACGACCTAAGGAACCATAGTCACCGCCCCGCCATGATCGTTCCTAGTCTTTTGCGTTTTTCAGCCAAAAAACTAGAATTCCGCGCGATTTCCATATTTTCGTGTGCTTTTGCCCACGCCTTCCAAGGGGTCCCGGGAACCCCGAACCCCGATCGCCAAAAAATTTTCCAGGCCATCAAATACCACCTAAGGAACAATAGAAACCACCCCGCCATGATCGTTCCTTATTTTTTGCGTTTTTCGGCCAAACAACTAGAATTCCGCGCGATTCCCTTATTTTTGTGTGTTATAGCCCACGCCTTCCGAGTGGTCCCGGGACCTCCTGACCCCTATCGCCTAAAAATTTTCCGGACTATCAAATCCGACCTAAGGAACCATAGTATCCATCCCGCCATCATCGTTTCTCATTTTTTGCATTTTTCAGCCAAAAAACTAGAATTACGCCCGATTCCCATATTTTCGTGTGCTATACCCACGCCTTCCAAGCGGTCCGGGGAGCCGCGGACCCCGATTGCCTAAAAATTTTCTGGTCTATCAAATACGACCTAAGGTACCATAGTCACCGCCCCACCATGATCGTTCCAAATGCTTTGCATTTTTCGGCCAAAAAACTAGAACTCCGCGCGATTTGCATATTTTAGTGTGCTATAGCTTATGTCTTCCGAGTGGTCCCGGGAGCCGTGGACCCCGATCGCCTAAAATTTTCCGAGCCATCAAATATGACCTAAGGAACCATAGTCACCGCCCCGCCATGATCGTTCCTCATTTATTGCGTTTTTCGGCCAAAAAACTAGAATTTCGCTCGATTATCATATTTTTGTGTGCTATTGCCCACGCCTTCCGAGTGGGCCGGGCCGCCGGACTCAGATCGCCTAAAAACTTTTCGGGCCATCAATTAGGACCTAAGGAACCATAGTCACCGCCTCGCCATGATCGTTCCTCATTTTTTGCATTTTTTGGCTAAAAAAATAGAATTCCGCTCGATTACCATATTTTTGTGTGCTATTGCCCACGCCTTCCGAGTGGGCCGGGCCGCCGGACTCGGATCGCCTAAAAAATTTTCGAGCCATCAATTAGCAACTAAGGAACCATAGGTACCGCCTTGCCATGATTGTTCCTCATTTATTGCATTTTTCATCCAAAAAACTAGAATTCTGCTCGATTATCATATTTTTGTGTGCTATTGCCCACCCCTTCAGAGTGGGCCGGGCCGCCGGACTCGGATCGCCAAAAAAATTTTCGGGCCATCAATTAGGACCTAAGGAACCATAGTCACCGCCTCGCCATGATCGTTCCTCATTTTTTGCATTTTTCAGACAAAAAACTAGAATTCCGCACGATTTCCATATTTTCGTGTGCTTTAGCCCACGCCTTCCAAGGGGTCCCGGGAACCCCGAACCCTGATCGCCTGAAAATTTTCCGGGCCATCAAATACCTCCTATGGAACCATAGTAACCACCCCGCCATGATCGTTCCTCATATTTTGCGTTTTTCGGCCAAACAACTAGAATTACACGCGATTCCCATATTTTTGTGTGTTATAGCCCACGCCTTCCGAGTGGTCCCGGGACCTCCTGACCCCTATCGCCTAAAATTTTTCCGGACTATCAAATACGACCTAAGGAACCATAGTATCCGCCCCGCCATGATCGTTCCTTATTTTTTGCATTTTTCGTCCAAACAACTAGAATTCCGCGCGATTCCCATATTTTTGTGTGTTATAGCCCACACCTTCCGAGTGGTCCCGGGACCTCCGGACCCCTATCGCCTAAAATTTTTCCGGACTATGAAATACGACATAAGGAACCATAGTATCAGCCCCGCCATCATGGTTTCTCATTTTTTGCATTTTTAATCCAAAAAACTAGAATTACGCCCGATTCCTATATTTTCATGTGCTATACCCATGCCTTCCAAGTGGTCCGGGGAGCCGCGGGCCCCAATCGCCTAAAAATTTTCCGGTCTATCAAATACGACCTAAGGTACCATAGTCACCGCTCCACCATGATCGTTCCAAATGCTTTGCATGTTTCGGCCAAAAAACTAGAATTCCGCTCGATTACCATATTTTTGTGTGCTATTGCCCACGCCTTCCGAATGGGCCGTGCCGCCGGACTCAGATCGCCTAAAAACTTTTCGGGCCATCAATTAGGACCTATGGAACCATAGTCACCGCCTCGCCATGATAGTTCCTCATTTTTTGCATTTTTTGGCCAAAAAAATAGAATTCCGCTCGATTACTATATTTTTGTGTGCTATTGCCCACGCCTTCCGAGTGGGCCGGGCCGCCGGACTCGAATCGCCTTAAAACTTTTCGGGCCATCAATTAGGACCTAAGGAACCATAGTCACCGCCTCGCCATGATCGTTCCTCATTTTTTGCATTTTTTCCCAAGAAACTAGAATTCCGCCCGATTCCCATATTTTTGTGTTATATCGCCCACGCCTTCCGAGTGGGTCGGGCCCCCCGGTGCCGGATTGCCTAAAAATTTTCCGGACTATCAAATATGACATAAGGAACCATAGTCACCGCCTCGCCATGATCGTTCCTCATTTTTTGCAATTTTTGGCCAAAAAAATAGAATTTCGCTCGATTACCATATTTTTGTGTGCTATTGCCCACGCCTTCCGAGTGGGCCGGGCCGCCGGACTCGGATTGCCTTAAAACTTTTCACGACATCAATTAGGACCTACGGAACCATAGTCACCGCCTCGCCATGATCGTTCCTCAGTTTTTGCATTTTTTGGCCGAAAAACTAGAATTCCGCCCGATTCCCATATTTTTGTGTGCTATCGCCCACGCCTTCCGAGTGGGTCGGGCCCACCGGAACTGGATTGCCTAAAAATTTTCCGGACTATCAAATATGACCTAAGGAACCATAGTCACCGCCCCGCCATGATCGTTCCTAGTCTTTTGCATTTTTCAGCCAAAAAACTAGAATTCCGCGCGATTTCCATATTTTCGTGTGCTTCAGCCCACGCTTACCAAGGGATCCCGGGAACCCCGAACCCCGATTGCCTAAAAATTTTCTGTGCCATCAAATACGACCTAAGGAACCATAGTAACCACCCCGCCATGATCGTTCCTCATTTATTGCGTTTTTCGGCCAAACAACTAGAATTCCGCGCGATCCGATATTTTTTTGTGATATAGCCCACGCCTTCCGAGTGGTCCCGGGTCTCCGGACCCCTATCGCCTAAAATTTTTCCGGACTATCAAATAAGACCTAAGGAACCATATTCACCGCCCAGCCATGATCGTTCCTAGTGTTTTCCGTTTTTTGGCAAAAACACTAGAATTCCGCGCGATTCCCATATTTTCGTGTCCTATAGCCCACGCCTTCCAAGTGAACCCGGGAACTCCGGACCCCTATCGCCTAAAATTTTTTCGGACTATCAAATATTACCTAAGGAACCATAGTCACCGCCCATCCATGATCATTCCTCGTTTGGTGCATTTTTCGGCCAAAAAACTAGAATTCCGCCCGATTACAATATTTTTGTGTGCTATTGCCCACCCTTCCAAGTGGTTCCGGGACCCCCGGACCCCGATCGCCTAAAAATTTTTCCAGGCCGTCAAATACTACCTAAGGAACCATAGTAACCGCCCCGCTATCATTGTTTCTCATTTTTTGCATTTTTTCGGCCAAAAAACTAGAATTACGCCCGATTCCCATATTTTCGTGTGCTATACCCACGCCTTCCAAGTGGTCCGGGGAGCCGCGGACCCCGATCGCCTAAAAATTTTCCGGACTATCAAATACGACCTAAGGTACCATAGTCACCGCCCCACCATGATCGTTCCAAATGCTTTGCATTTTTCGGCCAAAAAACTAGAACTCCGCGCGATTTGCATATTTTAGTGTGCTATAGCTTACGCCTTCCGAGTGGTCCCGGGAGCCGTGGACCCCGATCGCCTAAAAGTTTTCGGGCCATCAAATACGACCTAAGGAACCATAGTCACCACCCCGCCATGATCGTTCCTCATTTATTGCGTTTTTCGGCCGAAAAACTAGAATTTCGCTCGATTACCATATTTTTGTGTGCTATTGCCCACTCCTTCCGAGTGGGCCGGGCCACCGGACTCGGATCGCCTAAAAACTTTTCGGGCCATCAATTAGGACCTAAGGAACCATAGTCACCGCCTCGCCATGATCGTTCCTCATTTTTTGCATTTTTTGGCCAAAAAAATAGAATTCCGCTCGATTACCATATTTTTGTGTGCTATTGCCCACGCCTTCCGAGTGGGCCGGGCCGCCGGACTCGGATCGCCTAAAAATTTTCGGGCCCTCAATTGGGACCTAAGGAACCTTAGTCACCGCCTCACCATGATCGTTCCTCATTTTTTGCATTTTTTGGCAAAAAAACGAGAATTCCGCCCGATTCCCATATTTTTGTGTGCTATCGCCCACGCCTTCCGAGTGGGTCGGGCCCCACGGAGCCAGATCGCCTAAAAGTTTTCCGGACTATCAAATATGACCTAAGGAATCATAGTCACCGCCTCGCCATGATCGTTCCTAGTCTTTTGCGTTTTTCAGCCAAAAAACTAGAATTCCGCGCGATTTCCATATTTTCGTGTGCTTTAGCCCACGCATTCCGAGTGGTTCCAAGAGCCGCGGACCCCGATCGCCTAAAATTTTTTCGGGCAATCAAATACGACCTAAGGAACCATAGTATCCGCCCCTCCATGATCGTTCCTAATTTTTTGCGTTTTTCGGCCAAACAACTAGAATTCCGCGCGATTCCCATATTTTTGTGAGTTATAGCCCACACCTTCCGAGTGGTCCCGGGACCTCCTGACCCCTATCGCCTAAAATTTTTCAGGACTATCAAATACGACCTAAGGAACCATAGTATCCTCCCCGCCGTCATCGTTTCTCATTTTTTGCATTTTTCGGCCAAAAAACTAGAATTACGCCCGATTCCCATATTTTCGTGTGCTATACCCATGCCTTCCAAGTTGTCCGGGGAGCCGCGGACCCCGATCGCCTAAAAATTTTCCGGTCTATCAAATAAGACCTAAGGTAACATAGTCACCGCCCCACCATGATCGTTCCAAATGCTTTGCATTTTTCGTTCAAAAAACTAGAACTCCTCGCCATTTGCATATTATAGTGTGCTATAGCTTACGCCTACCGAGTGGTCCCGGGAGCGGTGGACCCCGATCGCCTAAAATTTTCCGGCCCATCAAATATGACCTAAGGAACCATAGTTACCGCCCCGCCATGATCGTTCCTCATTTATTGCATTTTTCGGCCAAAAAACTAGAATTCCGCTCGATTACCATATTTTTGTGTGTTATTGCCCACGCCTTCCGAGTGGGCCGGGCCGCCGGACTAGGATCGCCTAAAAACTTTTCGGGCCATCAACTAGGACCTAAGGAACCATAGTCACCGCCTCGCCATGATTGTTCCTCATTTTTTGCATTTTTTGGCCAAAAAATTAGAATTCCGCTCGATTACCATATTTTTGTGTGCTATTGCCCATGCCTTCCGAGTGGGCCGGGCCGCCGTACTCGGATCGCCTAAAAATTTTCGGGCCATCAATTGGGACCTAAGGAACCATAGTCACCTCCTCGCCATGATCGTTCCTCATTTTTTGCATTTTTTGGCCAAAAAACTAGAATTCCGCCCGATTCCCATATTTTTGTGTGCTATCGCCCACGCCTTCCGAGTGGGTCGGGCCCTCCGGAGCCGGATCGCCTAAAAATTTTCCGGACTATCAAATATGACCTAAGGAATCATAGTCACCGCCTCGCCATGATCGTTCCTAGTCTTTTGCGTTTTTCAGCCAAAAAACTAGAATTCCGTGCGATTTCCATATTTTCGTGTGCTTTAGCCCACGCATTCCGAGTGGTCCCAAGAGCCGCGGACCCCGATCGCCTAAAAAATTTTCGGGCAATCAAATACCACTCAAGGAACCATAGTATCCGCCCCGCCATGATCGTTCCTTATTTTTTGCGTTTTTCGGCCAAACAACTAGAATTCCGCGCGATTCCCATATTTTTCCGGATTATAAAATATGACCTAAGGAACAATAGTAACCACCCCGCCATGATCGTTCTTCATTTTCTGCGTTTTTCGGCCAAAAAACTAGAATTACGCCCGATTCCCATATTTTCGTGTGCTATACCCACGCCTTCCAAGAGGTCCGGGGAGCCGCGGACCCCGATCGCCTAAAAATTTTCTGGTCTATCAAATACGACCTAAGGTACCATAGTCACCGCCCCACCATGATCGTTCCAAATGCTTTGCATTTTTTGGCCAAAAAACTAGAACTCCGCGCGATTTGCATATTTTAGTGTGCTATAGCTTACGCCTTCCGAGTGGTCCCGGGAGCCGTGGACCCCGATCGCCTAAAATTTTCCGGGCCATCAAATACAACCTAAGGAACCATAGTCACCGCCCCGCCATGATCGTTCCTCATTTATTGCGTTTTTCGGCCAAAAAACTAGAATTCCGCTCGATTATCATATTTTTGTGTGCTATTGCCCACGCCTTCCGAGTGGGCCGGGCCGCCGGACTCAGATCGCCTAAAAACTTTTCGGGCCATCAATTAGGACCTAAGGAACCGTAGTCACCGCCTCGCCATGATCGTTCCTCATTTTTTGCATTTTTTGGCTAAAAAAATAAAATTCCGCTCGATTACCATATTTTTGTATGCTATTGCCCACGCCTTCCGAGTGGGCAGGGCCGCCGGACTCGGATCGCCTAAAAAATTTTCAGGCCATCAATTAGCAACTAAGGAACCATAGGTACCGCCTTGCCATGATCGTTCCTCATTTATTGCATTTTTCATCAAAAAAACTAGAATTCCGCTCGATTATCATATTTTTGTGTGCTATTGCCCACGCCTTCAGAGTGGGCCGGGCCCCCGGACTCGGATCGCCTAAAAATTTTTCGGGCCATCAATTAGGACCTAAGGAACCATAGTCACCGCCTCGCCATGATCGTTCCTCATTTTTTGCATTTTTCAGCCAAAAGACTAGAATTCCGCACGATTTCCATATTTTCGTGTGCTTTAGCCCACGCCTTCCAAGGGGTCCCGGGAACCCCGAACCCCGATCGCCTAAAAAATTTCCGGGCCATCAAATACCACCTAAGGAACCATAGTAACCACCCCGCCATGATCGTTCCTCATATTTTGCGTTTTTCGGCCAAACAACTAGAATTACACGCGATTCCCATATTTTTGTGTGTTATAGCCCACGCCTTCCAAGTGGTCCCGGGACCTCCTGACCCCTATCGCCTAAAATTTTTCCGGACTATCAAATACGACCTAAGGAACCATAGTATCCGCCCCGCCATGATCGTTCCTTATTTTTTGCATTTTTCGTCCAAACAACTAGAATTCCGCACGATTCCCATATTTTTGTGTGTTATAGCCCACACCTTCCGAGTGGTCCCGGGACCTCCGGACCCCTATCGCCTAAAATTTTTCCGGACTATGAAATATGACATAAGGAACCATAGTATCCGCCCCGCCATCATGGTTTCTCATTTTTTGCATTTTTCATCCAAAAAACTAGAATTACGCCCGATTCCTAAATTTTCGTGTGCTATACCCATGCCTTCCAAGTGGTCCGGGGAGCCGCGGGCCCCAATCGCCTAAAAATTTTCCAGTCTATCAAATACGACCTAAGGTACCATAGTCACCGCCCCACCATGATCGTTCCAAATGCTTTGCATGTTTCGGCCAAAAAACTAGAATTCCGCTCGATTACCATATTTTTGTGTGCTATTGCCCACGCCTTCCGAGTGGGCCGTGCCGCCGGACTCAGATCGCCTAAAAACTTTTCGGGCCATCAATTAGGACCTAAGGAACCATAGTCACCGCCTCGCCATGATTGTTCCTCATTTTTTGCATTTTTTGGCCAAAAAAATAGAATTCCGCTCGATTACTATATTTTTGTGTGCTATTGCCCACGCCTTCCGAGTGGGCCGGGCCGCCGGACTCGGATCGCCTTAAAACTTTTCGGGCCATCAATTAGGACCTAAGGAACCATAGTCACCGCCTCGCCATGATCGTTCCTCATTTTTTGCATTTTTTTCCCAAGAAACTAGAATTCCGCCCGATTCCCATATTTTTGTGTGCTATCGCCCACGCCTTCTGAGTGGGTCGGGCCCCCCGGAGCCGGATTGCCTAAAAATTTTCCGGACTATCAAATACGACATATGGAACCATAGTCACCACCTCGCCATGATCGTTCCTCATTTTTTGCATTTTTTGGCCAAAAAAATAGAATTCCGCTCGATTACCATATTTTTGTGTGCTTTTGCCCACGCCTTCCGAGTGGGCCGAGCCGCCGGACTCGGATCGCCTTAAAACTTTTCGGGACATCAATTAGGACCTACGAAACCATAGTCACCGCCTCGCCATGATCGTTCCTCATTTTTTGCATTTTTTGGCCAAAAAACTAGAATTCCGCCCGATTCACATATTTTTGTGTGCTATCTCCCACGCCTTCCGAGTGGGTCGGGCCCACCGGAGCTGGATTGCCTAAAAAATTTCTGGACTATCAAATACGACCTAAGGAACCATAGTCACCGCCCCGCCATGATCGTTCCTAGTCTTTTGTGTTTTTCAGCCAAAAAACTAGAATTCCGCGCGATTTCCATATTTTCGTGTGCTTTAGCCCACGCTTACCAAGGGATCCCGGGAACCCCGAACCCCGATTGCCTAAAAATTTTCTGTGCCATCAAATACGACCTAAGGAACCATAGTAACCACCCCGCCATGATCGTTCCTCATTTATTGCGTTTTTCGGCCAAACAACTAGAATTCCGCGCGATCCGATATTTTTTTGTGATATAGCCCACGCCTTCCGAGTGGTCCCGGGTCTCCGGACCCCTATCGCCTAAAATTTTTCCGGACTATCAAATAAGACCTAAAGGAACCATATTCACCGCCCAGCCATGATCGTTCCTAGTTTTTTCCGTTTTTCGGCAAAAACACTAGAATTCCGCGCGATTCCCATATTTTCGTGTCCTATAGCCCACGCCTTCCAAGTGAACCCGGGAACTCCAGACCCCTATCGCCTAAAATTTTTCCGGACTATCAAATATGACCTAAGGAACCATAGTCACCGCCCAGCCATGATCGTTCCTCATGTTTTGCATTTTTTGGCCAAAAAAATAGAATTCCGCTCGATTAGCATATTTTTGTGTGCTATTGCCCCCGCCTTCCGAGTGGGCCGGGCCGCCGGACTCGGATCGCCTAAAAAAAATTTGGGCCATCAATTAGGACCTTAGGAACCATAGTCACTGCCTCGCCATGATCGTTCCTCATTTTTTGCATTTTTTGGCCAAAAAACTTGAATTCCGCCCGATTCCCATATTTTTGCGTGCTATCGCCCACGCCTTCCGAGTGGGTCGGGCCCCCCGGAGCCGGATCGCCTAAATATTTTCCGGACTATCAAATACGACCTAAGGAACCATAGTCACCGCCCCGCCATGATCGTTCCTAGTCTTTTGCGTTTTTCAGCCAAAAAACTAGAATTCCCCGCGATTTCCATATTTTCGTGTGCTTTTGCCCACGCCTTCCAAGGGGTCCCGGGAACCCCGAACCCCGATCGCCAAAAAATTTTCCAGGCCATCAAATACCACCTAAGGAACAATAGTAACCACCCCGCCATGATCGTTCCTTATTTTTTGCGTTTTTCGGCCAAACAACTAGAATTCCGCGCGATTCCCTTATTTTTGTGTGTTATAGCCCACGCCTTCCGAGTGGTCCCGGGACCTCCTGACCCCTATCGCCTAAAAATTTTCCGGACTATCAAATCCGACCTAAGGAACCATAGTATCCATCCCGCCATCATCGTTTCTCATTTTTTGCATTTTTCAGCCAAAAAACTAGAATTACGCCCGATTCCCATATTTTCGTGTGCTATACCCACGCCTTCCAAGAGGTCCGGGGAGCCGCGGACCCCGATTGCCTAAAAATTTTCTGGTCTATCAAATACGACCTAAGGTACCATAGTCACCGCCCCACCATGATCGTTCCAAATGCTTTGCATTTTTCGGCCAAAAAACTAGAACTCCGCGCGATTTGCATATTTTAGTGTGCTATAGCTTATGTCTTCCGAGTGGTCCCGGGAGCCGTGGACCCCGATCGCCTAAAATTTTCCGAGCCATCAAATATGACCTAAGGAACCATAGTCACCGCCCCGCCATGATCGTTCCTCATTTATTGCGTTTTTCGGCCAAAAAACTAGAATTTCGCTCGATTATCATATTTTTGTGTGCTATTGCCCACGCCTTCCGAGTGGGCCGGGCCGCCGGACTCAGATCGCCTAAAAACTTTTCGGGCCATCAATTAGGACCTAAGGAACCATAGTCACCGCCTCGCCATGATCGTTCCTCATTTTTTGCATTTTTTGGCTAAAAAAATAGAATTCTGCTCGATTACCATATTTTTGTGTGCTATTGCCCACGCCTTCCGAGTGGGCCGGGCTGCCGGACTCGGATCGCCTAAAAAATTTTCGGGCCATCAATTAGCAACTAAGGAACCATAGGTACCGCCTTGCCATGATTGTTCCTCATTTATTGCATTTTTCATCCAAAAAACTAGAATTCCGCTCGATTATCATATTTTTGTGTGCTATTGCCCACGCCTTCAGAGTGGGCCGGGCCGCCGGACTCGGATCGCCTAAAAACTTTTCGGGCCATCAATTAGGACCTAAAGAACCATAGTCACCGCCTCACCATGATCGTTCCTCATTTTTTGCATTTTTCAGCCAAAAAACTAGAATTCCGCACGATTTCCATATTTTCGTGTGCTTTAGCCCACGCCTTCCAAGGGGTCCCGGGAACCCCGAACCCTGATCGCCTGAAAATTTTCCGGGCCATCAAATACCACCTATGGAACCATAGTAACCACCCCGCCATGATCGTTCCTCATATTTTGCGTTTTTCGGCCAAACAACTAGAATTACACGCGATTCCCATATTTTTGTGTGTTATAGCCCATGCCTTCCGAGTGGTCCCGGGACCTCCTGACCCCTATCGCCTAAAATTTTTCCGGACTATCAAATACGACCTAAGGAACCATAGTATCCTCCCCGCCATGATCGTTCCTTATTTTTTGCATTTTTCGTCCAAACAACTAGAATTACGCGCGATTCCCATATTTTTGTGTGTTATAGCCCACACCTTCCGAGTGGTCCCGGGACCTCCGGACCCCTATCGCCTAAAATTTTTCCGGACTATGAAATACGACCTAAGGAACCATAGTATCAGCCCCGCCATCATGGTTTCTCATTTTTTGCATTTTTAATCCAAAAAACTAGAATTACGCCCGATTCCTATATTTTCATGTGCTATACCCATGCCTTCCAAGTGGTCCGGGGAGCCGCGGGCCCCAATTGCCTAAAAATTTTCCGGTCTATCAAATACGACCTAAGGTACCATAGTCACCGCTCCACCATGATCGTTCCAAATGCTTTGCATGTTTCGGCCAAAAAACTAGAATTCCGCTCGATTACCATATTTTTGTGTGCTATTGCCCACGCCTTCCGAATGGGCCGTGCCGCCGGACTCAGATCGCCTAAAAACTTTTCGGGCCATCAATTAGGACCTAAGGAACCATAGTCACCGCCTCGCCATGATAGTTCCTCATTTTTTGCATTTTTTGGCCAAAAAAATAGAATTCCGCTCGATTACTATATTTTTGTGTGCTATTGCCCACGCCTTCCGAGTGGGCCGGGCCGCCGGACTCGAATCGCCTTAAAACTTTTCGGGCCATCAATTAGGACCTAAGGAACCATAGTCACCGCCTCGCCATGATCGTTCCTCATTTTTTGCATTTTTGCCCAAGAAACTAGAATTCCGCCCGATTCCCATATTTTTGTGTGATATCGCCCACGCCTTCCGAGTGGGTCGGGCCCCCCGGAGCCGGATTGCCTAAAAATTTTCCGGACTATCAAATATGACATAAGGAACCATAGTCACCGCCTCGCCATGATCGTTCCTCATTTTTTGCAATTTTTGGCCAAAAAAATAGAATTCCGCTCGATTACCATATTTTTGTGTGCTATTGCCCACGCCTTCCGAGTGGGCCGGGCCGCCGGACTCGGATTGCCTTAAAACTTTTCACGACATCAATTAGGACCTACGGAACCATAGTCACCGCCTCGCCATGATCGTTCCTCAGTTTTTGCATTTTTTGGCCGAAAAACTAGAATTCCGCCCGATTCCCATATTTTTGTGTGCTATCGCCCACGCCTTCCGAGTGGGTCGGGCCCACCGGAGCTGGATTGCCTAAAAATTTTCCGGACTATCAAATATGACCTAAGGAACCATAGTCACCGCCCCGCCATGATCGTTCCTAGTCTTTTGCATTTTTCAGCCAAAAAACTAGAATTCCGCGCGATTTCCATATTTTCGTGTGCTTCAGCCCACGCTTACCAAGGGATCCCGGGAACCCCGAACCCCGATTGCCTAAAAATTTTCTGTGCCATCAAATACGACCTAAGGAACCATAGTAACCACCCCGCCATGATCGTTCCTCATTTATTGCGTTTTTCGGCCAAACAACTAGAATTCCGCGCGATCCGATATTTTTTTGTGATATAGCCCACGCCTTCCGAGTGGTCCCGGGTCTCCGGACCCCTATCGCCTAAAATTTTTCCGGACTATCAAATAAGACCTAAGGAACCATATTCACCGCCCAGCCATGATCGTTCCTAGTGTTTTCCGTTTTTTGGCAAAAACACTAGAATTCCGCGCGATTCCCATATTTTCGTGTCCTATAGCCCACGCCTTCCAAGTGAACCCGGGAACTCCGGACCCCTATCGCCTAAAATTTTTTCGGACTATCAAATATGACCTAAGGAACCATAGTCACCGCCCATCCATGATCATTCCTCGTTTGGTGCATTTTTCGGCCAAAAAACTAGAATTCCGTCCGATTACAATATTTTTGTGTGCTATTGCCCACCCTTCCAAGTGGTTCCGGGACCCCCGGACCCCGATCGCCTAAAAATTTTTCCAGGCCATCAAATACTACCTAAGGAACCATAGTAACCGCCCCGCTATCATTGTTTCTCATTTTTTGCATTTTTTGGCCAAAAAACTAGAATTACGCCTGATTCCCATATTTTCATGTGCTATACCCACGCCTTCCAAGTGGTCCAGGGAGCCGCGGACCCCGATCGCCTAAAAATTTTCCGGACTATCAAATACGACCTAAGGTACCATAGTCACCGCCCCACCATGATCGTTCCAAATGCTTTGCATTTTTCGGCCAAAAAACTAGAACTCCGCGCGATTTGCATATTTTAGTGTGCTATAGCTTATGCCTTCCGAGTGGTCCCGGGAGCCGTGGGCCCCGATCGCCTAAAAGTTTTCGGGCCATCAAGTACGACCTAAGGAACCATAGTCACCACCCCGCCATGATCGTTCCTCATTTATTGCATTTTTCGGCCGAAAAACTAGAATTCCGCTCGATTACCATATTTTTGTGTGCTATTGCCCACTCCTTCCGAGTGGGCCGGGCCACCGGACTCGGATCGCCTAAAAACTTTTCGGGCCATCAATTAGGACCTAAGGAACCATAGTCACCGCCTCGCCATGATCGTTCCTCATTTTTTGCATTTTTTGGCCAAAAAAATAGAATTCCGCTCGATTACCATATTTTTGTGTGCTATTGCCCACGCCTTCCGAGTGGGCCGGGCCGCCGGACTCGGATCGCCTAAAAATTTTCGGGCCCTCAATTGGGACCTAAGGAACCATAGTCACCGCCTCGCCATGATCGTTCCTCATTTTTTGCATTTTTTGGCAAAAAAACGAGAATTCCGCCCGATTCCCATATTTTTGTGTGCTATCGCCCACGCCTTCCGAGTGGGTCGGGCCCCACGGAGCCAGATCGCCTAAAAGTTTTCCGGACTATCAAATATGACCTAAGGAATCATAGTCACCGCCTCGCCATGATCGTTCCTAGTCTTTTGCGTTTTTCAGCCAAAAAACTAGAATTCCGCGCGATTTCCATATTTTCGTGTGCTTTAGCCCACGCATTCCGAGTGGTTCCAAGAGCCGCAGACCCCGATCGCCTAAAATTTTTCCGGGCAATCAAATACGACCTAAGGAACCATAGTATCCGCCCCGCCATGATCGTTCCTCATTTTTTGCGTTTTTCGGCCAAACAACTAGAATTCTGCGCGATTCCCATATTTTTGTGAGTTATAGCCCACACCTTCCGAGTGGTCCCGGGACCTCCTGACCCCTATCGCCTAAAATTTTTCAGGACTATCAAATACGACCTAAGGAACCATAGTATCCTCCCCGCCATCATCGTTTCTCATTTTTTGCATTTTTCGGCCAAAAAACTAGAATTACGCCCGATTCCCATATTTTCGTGTGCTATACCCATGCCTTCCAAGTTGTCCGGGGAGCCGCGGACCCCGATCGCCTAAAAATTTTCCGGTCTATCAAATAAGACCTAAGGTAACATAGTCACCGCCCCACCATGATCGTTCAAAATGCTTTGCATTTTTCGTTCAAAAAACTAGAACTCCGCGCCATTTGCATATTATAGTGTGCTATAGCTTACGCCTACCGAGTGGTCCCGGGAGCGGTGGACCCCGATCGCCTAAAATTTTCCGGCCCATCAAATATGACCTAAGGAACCATAGTTACCGCCCCGCCATGATCGTTCCTCATTTATTGCATTTTTCGGCCAAAAAACTAGAATTCCGCTCGATTACCATATTTTTGTGTGCTATTGCCCACGCCTTCCGAGTGGGCCGGGCCGCCGGACTAGGATCGCCTAAAAACTTTTCGGGCCATCAACTAGGACCTAAGGAACCATAGTCACCGCCTCGCCATGATTGTTCCTCATTTTTTGCATTTTTTGGCCAAAAAATTAGAATTCCGCTCGATTACCATATTTTTGTGTGCTATTGCCCATGCCTTCCGAGTGGGCCGGGCCGCCGTACTCGGATCGCCTAAAAATTTTCGGGCCATCAATTGGGACCTAAGGAACCATAGTCACCTCCTCGCCATGATCGTTCCTCATTTTTTGCATTTTTTGGCCAAAAAACTAGAATTCCGCCCGATTCCCATATTTTTGTGTGCTATCGCCCACGCCTTCCGAGTGGGTCGGGCCCTCCGGAGCCGGATCGCCTAAAAATTTTCCGGACTATCAAATATGACCTAAGGAATCATAGTCACCGCCTCGCCATGATCGTTCCTAGTCTTTTGCGTTTTTCAGCCAAAAAACTAGAATTCCGTGCGATTTCCATATTTTCGTGTGCTTTAGCCCACGCATTCCGAGTGGTCCCAAGAGCCGCGGACCCCGATCGCCTAAAAAATTTTCGGGCAATCAAATACCACTCAAGGAACCATAGTATCCGCCCCGCCATGATCGTTCCTTATTTTTTGCGTTTTTCGGCCAAACAACTAGAATTCCGCGCGATTCCCATATTTTTGTGTGTTATAGCCCACACCTTCCGAGTGGTCCCGGGACCTCCTGACCCCTATCGCCTAAAATTTTTCAGGACTATCAAATACAACCTATAGAACCATAGTATCCTCCTCGCCATCATCGTTTCTCATTTTTTGCATTTTTCGGCCAAAAAACTAGAATTACGCCCGATTCCCATATTTTCGTGTGCTATACCCATGCCTTCCAAGTGGTCCGGGGAGCCGCGGACCCCGATCGCCTAAAAATTTTTCGGTCTATCAAATAAGACCTAAGGTACCATAGTCACCGCCCCACCATGATCGTTCCAAATTCTTTGCATTTTTCGGCCAAAAAACTAGAACTCTGCGCGATTTGCATATTTTAGTGTGCTATAGCTTACGCCTTCCGAGTGGTCCCGGGAGATGTGGACCCCGATCGCCTAAAATTCTCCGGGCCATCAAATATGACCTAAGGAACCATAGTCACCGCCCCGCCATGATCGTTCCTCATTTATTGCTTTTTTCGGCCAAAAAACTAGAATTCCGCTCGATTACCATATTTTTGTGTGCTATTGCCCACGCCTTCCGAGTGGGTCGGGCCGCCGGACTCGGATCGCCTAAAAACTTTTCAGGCCATCATTTAGGACCTAAGGAACCATAGTCACCGCCCCGCCATGATCGTTCCTCATTTTTTGCATATTTTGGCCAAAAAAATAGAATTCCGCTCGATTACCATATTTTTGTGTGCTATTCCCCACGCCTTCCGAGTGGGCCGGGCCACCGGACTCGGATCGCCTAAAAAATTTTCGGGCCATCAATTAGGACCTAAGGAATCATAGTCACCGCCTCGCCATGATCGTTCCTCATTTTTTGCATTTTTTGGCCAAAAAACTAGAATTCCGCCCGATTCCCATATTTTTGTGTGCTATCGCCCACGCCTTCCGATTGGGTCGGGCCCCCCGGAGCCGGATCGCCTAAAAATTTTCCGGACTATCAAATACGACCTAAGGAACCATAGTCACCTCCCCGCCATTATCGTTCCTAGTCTTTTGCGTTTTTCAGCCAAAAAACTAGAATTTCGCGCGATTTCCATATTTTCTTGTGCTTTAGCCCACCCCTTCCAAGGGGTCCCAGGAACCCCGAACCCCGAACCCCCATCGCCTAAAAATTTTCCGGGCCATCAAATACCACCTAAGGAACCATAGTAACCACCCCGCCATGATCGTTCCTCATTTTTTGCGTTTTTCGGCCAAACAACTAGAATTCCGCGGGATTCCCATATTTTTGTGTGTTATAGCCCACGCCTTCCGAGTGGTCCCGGGACCTCCTGACCCCTATCGCCTAAAATTTTTCCGGACTATCAAATACGACCTAAGGAACCATAGTATCCGCCCCACCATGATCGTACCTCATTTTTTGCGTTTTTCGGCCAAACAACTAGAATTTCGCGTGATTCCCATATTTTTGTGTGTTATAGCCCACGCCTTCCGAGTGGTCACGGGACCTCCGGACCCCTATCGCCTAATATTTTTCCGGACTATCAAATAAGACCAAAGTAACCGTAGTCACCGCCCTGCCAAGATCTTTCCACATTTTTTGCATGTTACTGAAAAAGACCTAGAATTTCGCCCGATTCCCATATTTTCGTGTGCTATACCCACGCATTCCGAGTGGTCCCAAGAGCCGCGGACCCCGATCGCCTAAAATTTTTTCGGGCAATCAAATACGACCTAAGGAACCATATTATTCGCCCCACCATGATCGTTCCTTATCTTTTGCGTTTTTTGGCCAAACAACTAGAATTCCGCGCGATTTCCTTATTTTTGTGTGTTATAGCCCACACCTTCCGAGTGGTCCCGGGACCTCCGGACCCCTATCGCCTAAAATTTTTCCGGACTATCAAATACGACCTAAGGAACCATAGTATCCGCCCCGCCATCATCGTTTCTCATTTTTTGAATTTTTCGGCCAAAATACTAGAATTACGCCCGATTCCCATATTTTCGTGTGCCATACCCACGCCTTCCAAGTGGTCCGGGGAGCCGCGGACCCCGATCGCCTAAAAATTTTCCGGTCTATCAAATACGACCTAAGGTACCATACTCACCGCCCCCACCATGATCGTTCCAAATGCTTTGCATTTTTCGGCCAAAAAACTAGAACTCCGCGCGATTTGCATATTTTAGTGTGCTATAGCTTACGCCTTCCGAGTGGTCCCGGAAGCAGTGGACCCCGATCGCCTAAAATTTTCCGGGCCATCAAATACGACCTAAGGAACCATAGTCACCGCCCCGCCATTATCGTTCCTCATTTATTGCGTTTTTCGGCCAAAAAACTAGAATTCCGCTCGATTACCATATTTTTGTGTGCTATTGCCCACGCCTTCCGAGTGGGCCGGGCCGCCGGACTCGGATCGCCTAAAACGTTTTCGGGCCATCAATTAGGACCTAAGGAACCATAGTCACCGCCTCGCCCTGATCGTCCCTCATTTTTTGCATTTTTTGGCCAAAAAACTAGAATTCCGCCCGATTCCCATATTTTTGTGTGCTATCGCCCACGCCTTCCGAGTGGGTCGGGCCCCCCGGAGCCGCATCGCCTAAACATTTTCCGGACTATCAAATACAACCTAAGGAACCATAGTCACCTCCCTGCCATGATCGTTCCTAGTCTTTTGCATTTTTCAGCCAAAAAACTAGAATTCCGCGCGATTTCCATATTTTCATGTGCTTTAGCCCACGCCTTCCAAGGGGTCCAGGGAACCCCGAACCCCGATCGCCTAAAAATTTTCCGGGCCATCAAATACGACCTAAGGAACCATAGTAACCACCCCTCCATGATCGTTCCTCATTTTTTACGTTTTTCGGCCAAACAACTAGAATTTCGCGCGATTCCCATATTTTTGTGTGTTATAGCCCACGCCTTCCGAGTGGTCCCGTGACCTCCTGACCCCTATCGCCTAAAATTTTACCGGACTATCAAATAAGACCTAAGGAACCATAGTATCCGCCCCTCCATGATCGTTCCTCATTTTTTGCATTTTTCGGCCAAACAACTAGAATTCCGCGCGATTCCCATATTTTTGTGTGTTATAGCCCACGCCTTCCGAGTGGTCCCGGGACCTCCGGACCCCTATCGCCTAATATTTTTCCGGACTATCAAATAAGACCAAAGGAACCATAGTCACCGCCCTATCAAGATCTTTCAACATTTTTTGCATGTTACTGAAAAAAACCTAGAATTTCGCCCGATTCCCATATTTTCGTGTGCTATACCCACGCATTCTGAGTGGTCCCAAGAGCCGCGGACCCCGATCGCCTAAACTTTTTCCGGGCAATAAAATACGACCTAAGGAACCATAGTATCCGCCCCGCCATGATCGTTCCTTATTATTTGCGTTTTTGGGCCAAACAACGAGAATACCGCGCGATTCCCATATTTTTGTGTGTTATAGCCCACGCCTTCCGAGTGGTCCCGGGACCTCCGGACCCCTATCGCCTAATATTTTTCCGGATTATCAAATAAGACCAAAGGAACCATAGTCACCGCCCTGCCATGATCGTTCCTAGTCTTTTGCATTTTTCAGCCAAAAAACTAGAATTCCGCGCGATTTCCATATTTTCATGTGCTTTAGCCCACGCCTTCCAAGGGGTCCAGGGAACCCCGAACCCCGATCGCCTAAAAATTTTCCGGGCCATCAAATACGACCTAAGGAACCATAGTAACCACCCCGCCATGATCGTTCCTCATTTTTTCCGTTTTTCGGCCAAAAAACTAGAATTCCGCGCGATTTCCCTATTTTTGTGTGTTATAGCCCACGCCTTCCGAGTGGTCCCGGGACCTCCGGACCCCTATCGCCTAATATTTTTCCGGACTATCAAATAAGACCAAAGGAACCATAGTCACCGCCCCACCATGATCGTTCCTAGTCTTTTGCATTTTTCAGCCAAAAAACTAGAATTCCGCGCGATTTCCATATTTTCATGTGCTTTAGCCCACGCCTTCTAAGGGGTCCAGGGAACCCCGAACCCCGATCCCCTAAAAATTTTCCGGGCCATCAAATACGACCTAAGGAACCATAGTAACCACCCCGCCATGATCGTTCCTCATTTTTTGCATTTTTCGGCCAAACAACTAGAATTCCGCGTGATTCCCATATTTTTGTGTGTTATAGCCCACACCTTCCGAGTGGTCCCGGGACCTCCGGACCCCTATCGCCTAATATTTTTCCGGACTATCAAATATGACCTAAGGAACCATAGTATCCGCCCCGCCATGATCGTTCCTCATTTTTTGCGTTTTTCGGCCAAACAACTAGAATTCCGCGCGATTCCCATATTTTTGTGTGTTATAGCCCACGCCTTACGAGTGGTCCCGGGACCTCCGGACCCCTATCGCCTAATATTTTTCCGGACTATCAAATAAGACCAAAGGAACCATAGTCACCGCCCTGTCAAGATCTTTCAACATTTTTTGCATGTCACTGAAAAAGACCTAGAATTTCGCCCGATTCCCATATTTTCGTGTGCTATACCCACGCATTCTGAGTGGTCCCAAGATCCGCGGACCCCGATCGCCTAAAATTTTTCCGGGCAATAAAATACGACCTAAGGAACCATAGTATCCGCCCCGCCATGATCGTTCCTTATTATTTGCGTTTTTCGGCCAAACAACGAGAATACCGCGCGATTCCCATATTTTTGTGTGTTATAGCCCACGCCTTCCGAGTGGTCCCGGGACCTCCGGACCCCTATCGCCTAATATTTTTTCGGACTATCAAATAAGACCAAAGGAACCATAGTCACCGCCCCGCCATGATCGTTCCTAGTCTTTTGCATTTTTCAGCCAAAAAACTAGAATTCCGCGCGATTTCCATATTTTCATGTGCTTTAGCCCACGCCTTCCAAGGGGTCCAGGGAACCCCGAACCCCGATCGCCTAAAAATTTTCCGGGCCATCAAATACGACCTAAGGAACCATAGTAACCACCCCGCCATGATCGTTCCTCATTTTTTGCGTTTTTCGGCCAAACAACTAGAATTCCGCGCGATTCCCATATTTTTGTGTGTTATAGCCCACACCTTCCGAGTGGTCCCGGGACCTCCAGACCCCTATCGCCTAAAATTTTTCCGGACTATCAAATAAGACCTAAGGGACCATAGTCACCGCCTAGCCATGATCGTTCCTAATTTTTTCCGTTTTTCGGCCAAAAAACTAGAATTCCGCGCGATTCCCCTATTTTTGTGTGTTATAGCCCACGCCTTCCGAGTGGTCCCGGGACCTCCGGACCCCTATCGCCTAATATTTTTCCGGACTATCAAATAAGACCAAAGGAACCATAGTCACCGCCCCGCCATGATCGTTCCTAGTCTTTTGCATTTTTCAGCCAAAAAACTAGAATTCCGCGCGATTTCCATATTTTCATGTGCTTTAGCCCACGCCTTCCAAGGGGTCCAGGGAACCCCGAACCCCGATCGCCTAAAAATTTTCCGGGCCATCAAATACGACCTAAGGAACCATAGTAACCACCCCGCCATGATCGTTCCTCATTTTTTGCGTTTTTCGGCCAAACAACTAGAATTCCGCGCGATTCCCATATTTTTGTGTGTTATAGCCCACACCTTCCGAGTGGTCCCGGGACCTCCAGACCCCTATCGCCTAAAATTTTTCCGGACTATCAAATATGACCTAAGTAACCATAGTATCCGCCCCGCCATGATCGTTCCTCATTTTTTGCGTTTATCGGCCAAACAACTAGAATTCCGCGCGATTCCCATATTTTTGTGTGTTATAGCCCACGCCTTCCGAGTGGTCCCGGGACCTCCGGACCCCTATCGCCTAATATTTTTCTGGACTATCAAATAAGACCAAAGGAACCATAGTCACCGCCCTGTCAAGATCTTTCAACATTTTTTGCATGTCACTGAAAAAGACCTAGAATTTCGCCCGATTCCCATATTTTCGTGTGCTATACCCACGCATTCTGAGTGGTCCCAAGATCCGCGGACCCCGATCGCCTAAAATTTTTCCGGGCAATAAAATACGACCTAAGGAACCATAGTATCCACCCGCCATGATCGTTCCTTATTATTTGCGTTTTTCGGCCAAACAACGAGAATACCGCGCGATTCCCATATTTTTGTGTGTTATAGCCCACGCCTTCCGAGTGGTCCCGGGACCTCCGGACCCCTATCGCCTAATATTTTTCCGGACTATCAAATAAGACCAAAGGAACCATAGTCACCGCCCCGCCATGATCGTTCCTAGTCTTTTGCATTTTTCAGCCAAAAAACTAGAATTCCGCGCGATTTCCATATTTTCATGTGCTTTAGCCCACGCCTTCCAAGGGGTCCAGGGAACCCCGAACCCCGATCGCCTAAAAATTTTCCGGGCCATCAAATACGACCTAAGGAACCATAGTAACCACCCCGCCATGATCGTTCCTCATTTTTTGCGTTTTTCGGCCAAACAACTAGAATTCCGCGCGATTCCCATATTTTTGTGTGTTATAGCCCACACCTTCCGAGTGGTCCCGGGACCTCCAGACCCCTATCGCCTAAAATTTTTCCGGACTATCAAATACGACCTAAGGAACCATAGTATCCGCCCCGCCATGATCGTTCCTCATTTTTTGCGTTTTTCGGCCAAACAACTAGAATTCCGCGCGATTCCCATATTTTTGTGTGTTATAGCCCACGCCTTCCGAGTGGTCCCGGGACCTCCGGACCCCTATCGCCTAATATTTTCCGGACTATCAAATAAGACCAAAGGAACCATAGTCACCGCCCTGTCAAGATCTTTCCACATTTTTTACATGTTACTGAAAAAGACCTAGAATTTCGCCCGATTCCCATATTTTCGTGTGCTATACCCACGCATTCTGAGTGGTCCCAAGAGCCGCGGACCCCGATCGCCTAAAATTTTTCCGGGCAATAAAATACGACCTATGGAACCATAGTATCCGCCCCGCCATGATCGTTCCTTATTTTTTGCGTTTTTCGGCCAAACAACGAGAATACCGCGCGATTCCCATATTTTTGTGTGTTATAGCCCACGCCTTCCGAGTGGTCCCGGGACCTCCGGACCCCTATCACCCAATATTTTTCCGGACTATCAAATAAGACCAAAGGAACCATAGTCACCGCCCCGCCATGATCGTTCCTAGTCTTTTGCATTTTTCAGCCAAAAACTAGAATTCCGCGCGATTTCCATATTTTCATGTGCTTTAGCCCACGCCTTCCAAGGGGTCCAGGGAACCCCGAACCCCGATCGCCTAAAAATTTTTCGGGCCATCAAATACGACCAAAGGAACCATAGTAACCACCCCTTCATGATCGTTCCTCATTTTTTACGTTTTTCGGCCAAACAACTAGAATTCCGCGCGATTCCCATATTTTTGTGTGTTATAGCCCACGCCTTCCGAGTGGTCCCGTGACCTCCTGACCCCTATCGCCTAAAATTTTACCGGACTATCAATTAAGACCTAAGGAACCATAGTATCCGCCCCTCCATGATCGTTCCTCATTTTTTGCATTTTTCGGCCAAACAACTAGAATTCCGCGCGATTCCCATATTTTTGTGTGTTATAGCCCACGCCTTCCGAGTGGTCCCGGGACCTCCGGACCCCTATCACCTAATATATTTCCGGACTATCAAATAAGACCGAAGGAACCATAGTCACCGCCCTGCCAAGAACTTTCCACATTTTTTGCATGTTACTGAAAAAGACCTAGAATTTTGCCCGATTCCCATATTTTCGTGTGCTATACCCACGCATTCCGAGTGGTCCCAAGAGCCGAGGACCCCGATCGCCTAAAATTTTTCCGGACTATCAAACAAGACCTAAGGAAACATAGTCGCCGCCTAGCCATGATCATTCCTAATGTTTTCCGTTTTTCGGCCAAAAGACTAGAATTCCGCGCGATTCCCCCATTTTTGTGTGTTATAGCCCACGCCTTCCGAGTGGTCCCGGGACCTCCGTACCCCTATCGCCTAATATTTTTCCGGACTATCAAATAAGACCAAAGGAACCATAGTCACCGCCCCGCCATGATCGTTCCTAGTCTTTTGCATTTTTCAGCCAAAAAACTAGAATTCCGCGCGATTTCCATATTTTCATGTGCTTTAGCCCACGCCTTCCAAGGGGTCCAGTGAACCCCGAACCCCGATCGCCTAAAAAATTTCCGGGCCATCAAATACGACCTAAGGAACCATAGTAACCACCCCGCCATGATTGTTCCTCATTTTTTGCGTTTTTCGGCCAAACAACTAGAATTCCGCGCGATTCCCATATTTTTGTGTGTTATAGCCCACACCTTCCGAGTGGTCCCGGGACCTCCAGACCCCTATCGCCTAAAATTTTTCCGGACTATCAAATACGAACCTAAGGAACCATAGTATCCGCCCCGCCATGATCGTTCCTCATTTTTTGCGTTTTTCAGCCAAACAACTAGAATTCCGCGCGATTCCCATATTTTTGTGTGTTATAGCCCACGCCTTCCGAGTGGTCCCGGGACCTCCGGACCCCTATCGCCTAATATTTTTCCGGACTATCAAATAAGACCAAAGGAACCATAGTCACCGCCCTGTCAAGATCTTTCCACATTTTTTACATGTTACTGAAAAAGACCTAGAATTTCGCCCGATTCCCATATTTTCGTGTGCTATACCCACGCATTCTGAGTGGTCCCAAGAGCCGCGGACCCCGATCGCCTAAAATTTTTCCGGGCAATAAAATACGACCTATGGAACCATAGTATCCGCCCCGCCATGATCGTTCCTTATTTTTTACGTTTTTCGGCCAAACAACGAGAATACCGCGCGATTCCCATATTTTTGTGTGTTATAGCCCACGCCTTCCGAGTGGTCCCGGGACCTCCGGACCCCTATCGCCCAATATTTTTCCGGACTATCAAATAAGACCAAAGGAACCATAGTCACCGCCCCGCCATGATCGTTCCTAGTCTTTTGCATTTTTCAGCCAAAAAACTAGAATTCCGCGCGATTTCCATATTTTCATGTGCTTTAGCCCACGCCTTCCAAGGGGTCGAGGGAACCCCGAACCCCGATCGCCTAAAAATTTTCCGGGCCATCAAATACGACCAAAGGAACATAGTAACCACCCCTTCATGATCGTTCCTCATTTTTTACGTTTTTCGGCCAAACAACTAGAATTCCGCGCGATTCCCATATTTTTGTGTGTTATAGCCCACGCCTTCCGAGTGGTCCCGTGACCTCCTGACCCCTATCGCCTAAAATTTTACCAGACTATCAAATAAGACCTAAGGAACCATAGTATCCACCCCTCCATGATCGTTCCTCATTTTTTGCATTTTTCGGCCTAACAACTAGAATTCCGCGCGATTCCCATATTTTTGTGTGTTATAGCCCACGCCTTCCGAGTGGTCCCGGGACCTCCGGACCCCTATCACCTAATATATTTCCGGACTATCAAATAAGACCGAAGGAACCATAGTCACCGCCCTGCCAAGATCTTTCCACATTTTTTGCATGTTACTGAAAAAGACCTAGAATTTTGCCCGATTCCCATATTTTCGTGTGCTATACCCACGCATTCCGAGTGGTCCCAAGAGCCGAGGACCCCGATCGCCTAAAATTTTTCCGGACTATCAAACAAGACCTAAGGAAACATAGTCTCCGCCTAGCCATGATCGTTCCTAATGTTTTCCGTTTTTCGGCCAAAAGACTAGAATTCCGCGCGATTCCCCCATTTTTGTGTGTTATAGCCCACGCCTTCCGAGTGGTCCCGGGACCTCCGTACCCCTATCGCCTAATATTTTTCCGGACTATCAAATAAGACCAAAGGAACCATAGTCACCGCCCCGCCATGATCGTTCCTAGTCTTTTGCATTTTTCAGCCAAAAAACTAGAATTCCGCGCGATTTCCATATTTTCATGTGCTTTAGCCCACGCCTTCCAAGGGGTCCAGGGAACCCCGAACCCCGATCGCCTAAAAAATTTCCGGGCCATCAAATACGACCTAAGGAACCATAGTAACCACCCCGCCATGATTGTTCCTCATTTTTTGCGTTTTTCGGCCAAACAACTAGAATTCCGCGCGATTCCCATATTTTTGTGTGTTATAGCCCACACCTTCCGAGTGGTCCCGGGACCTCCAGACCCCTATCGCCTAAAATTTTTCCGGACTATCAAATACGACCTAAGGAACCATAGTATCCGCCCCGCCATGATCGTTCCTCATTTTTTGCGTTTTTCAGCCAAACAACTAGAATTCCGCGTGATTCCCATATTTTTGTGTGTTATAGCCCACGCCTTCCGAGTGGTCCCGGGACCTCCGGACCCCTATCGCCTAATATTTTTCCGGACTATCAAATAAGACCAAAGGAACCATAGTCACCGCCCTGTCAAGATCTTTCCACATTTTTTACATGTTACTGAAAAAGACCTGGAATTTCGCCCGATTCCCATATTTTCGTGTGCTATACCCACGCATTCTGAGTGGTCCCAAGAGCCGCGGACCCCGATCGCCTAAAATTTTTCCGGGCAATAAAATACGACCTATGGAACCATAGTATCCGCCCCGCCATGATCGTTCCTTATTTTTTACGTTTTTCGGCCAAACAACGAGAATACCGCGCGATTCCCATATTTTTGTGTGTTATAGCCCACGCCTTCCGAGTGGTCCCGGGACCTCCGGACCCCTATCGCCCAATATTTTTCCGGACTATCAAATAAGACCAAAGGAACCATAGTCACCGCCCCGCCATGATCGTTCCTAGTCTTTTGCATTTTTCAGCCAAAAAACTAGAATTCCGCGCGATTTCCATATTTTCATGTGCTTTAGCCCACGCCTTCCAAGGGGTCGAGGGAACCCCGAACCCCGATCGCCTAAAAATTTTCCGGGCCATCAAATACGACCAAAGGAACATAGTAACCACCCCTTCATGATCGTTCCTCATTTTTTACGTTTTTCGGCCAAACAACTAGAATTCCGCGCGATTCCCATATTTTTGTGTGTTATAGCCCACGCCTTCCGAGTGGTCCCGTGACCTCCTGACCCCTATCGCCTAAAATTTTACCAGACTATCAAATAAGACCTAAGGAACCATAGTATCCACCCCTCCATGATCGTTCCTCATTTTTTGCATTTTTCGGCCTAACAACTAGAATTCCGCGCGATTCCCATATTTTTGTGTGTTATAGCCCACGCCTTCCGAGTGGTCCCGGGACCTCCGGACCCCTATCACCTAATATATTTCCGGACTATCAAATAAGACCGAAGGAACCATAGTCACCGCCCTGCCAAGATCTTTCCACATTTTTTGCATGTTACTGAAAAAGACCTAGAATTTTGCCCGATTCCCATATTTTCGTGTGCTATACCCACGCATTCCGAGTGGTCCCAAGAGCCGAGGACCCCGATCGCCTAAAATTTTTCCGGACTATCAAACAAGACCTAAGGAAACATAGTCTCCGCCTAGCCATGATCGTTCCTAATGTTTTCCGTTTTTCGGCCAAAAGACTAGAATTCCGCGCGATTCCCCCATTTTTGTGTGTTATAGCCCACGCCTTCCGAGTGGTCCCGGGACCTCCGTACCCCTATTGCCTAATATTTTTCCGGACTATCAAATAAGACCAAAGGAACCATAGTCACCGCCCCGCCATGATCGTTCCTAGTCTTTTGCATTTTTCAGCCAAAAAACTAGAATTCCGCGCGATTTCCATATTTTCATGTGCTTTAGCCCACGCCTTCCAAGGGGTCCAGGGAACCCCGAACCCCGATCGCCTAAAAAATTTCCGGGCCATCAAATACGACCTAAGGAACCATAGTAACCACCCCGCCATGATTGTTCCTCATTTTTTGCGTTTTTCGGCCAAACAACTAGAATTCCGCGCGATTCCCATATTTTTGTGTGTTATAGCCCACACCTTCCGAGTGGTCCCGGGACCTCCAGACCCCTATCGCCTAAAATTTTTCCGGACTATCAAATACGACCTAAGGAACCATAGTATCCGCCCCGCCATGATCGTTCCTCATTTTTTGCGTTTTTCAGCCAAACAACTAGAATTCCGCGTGATTCCCATATTTTTGTGTGTTATAGCCCACGCCTTCCGAGTGGTCCCGGGACCTCCGGACCCCTATCGCCTAATATTTTTCCGGACTATCAAATAAGACCAAAGGAACCATAGTCACCGCCCTGTCAAGATCTTTCCACATTTTTTACATGTTACTGAAAAAGACCTAGAATTTCGCCCGATTCCCATATTTTCGTGTGCTATACCCACGCATTCTGAGTGGTCCCAAGAGCCGCGGACCCCGATCGCCTAAAATTTTTCCGGGCAATAAAATACGACCTATGGAACCATAGTATCCGCCCCGCCATGATCGTTCCTTATTTTTTACGTTTTTCGGCCAAACAACGAGAATACCGCGCGATTCCCATATTTTTGTGTGTTATAGCCCACGCCTTCCGAGTGGTCCCGGGACCTCCGGACCCCTATCGCCCAATATTTTTCCGGACTATCAAATAAGACCAAAGGAACCATAGTCACCGCCCCGCCATGATCGTTCCTAGTCTTTTGCATTTTTCAGCCAAAAAACTAGAATTCCGCGCGATTTCCATATTTTCATGTGCTTTAGCCCACGCCTTCCAAGGGGTCGAGGGAACCCCGAACCCCGATCGCCTAAAAATTTTCCGGGCCATCAAATACGACCAAAGGAACCATAGTAACCACCCCTTCATGATCGTTCCTCATTTTTTACTTTTTTCGGCCAAACAACTAGAATTCCGCGCGATTCCCATATTTTTGTGTGTTATAGCCCACGCCTTCCGAGTGGTCCCGTGACCTCCTGACCCCTATCGCCTAAAATTTTACCAGACTATCAAATAAGACCTAAGGAACCATAGTATCCACCCCTCCATGATCGTTCCTCATTTTTTGCCTTTTTCGGCCTAACAACTAGAATTCCGCGCGATTCCCATATTTTTGTGTGTTATAGCCCACGCCTTCCGAGTGGTCACGGGACCTCCGGACCCCTATCACCTAATATATTTCCGGACTATCAAATAAGACCGAAGGAACCATAGTCACCGCCCTGCCAAGATCTTTCCACATTTTTTGCATGTTACTGAAAAAGACCTAGAATTTTGCCCGATTCCCATATTTTCGTGTGCTATACCCACGCATTCCGAGTGGTCCCAAGAGCCGAGGACCCCGATCGCCTAAAATTTTTCCGGACTATCAAATAAGACCTAAGGAAACATAGTTGCCGCCTAGCCATGATCGTTCCTAATGTTTTCCGTTTTTCGGCCAAAAAACTAGAATTCCGCGCGATTCCCCCATTTTTGTGTGTTATAGCCCACGCCTTCCGAGTGGTCCCGGGACCTCCGTACCCCTATCGCCTAATATTTTTCCGGACTATCAAATAAGACCAAAGGAACCATAGTCACCGCCCCGCCATGATCGTTCCTAGTCTTTTGCATTTTTCAGCCAAAAAACTAGAATTCCGCGCGATTTTCATATTTTCATGTGCTTTAGCCCACGCCTTCCAAGGGGTCCAGGGAACCCCGAACCCCGATCGCCTAAAAATTTTCCGGGCCATCAAATATGACCTAAGGAACCATAGTAACCACCCCGCCATGATCGTTCCTCATTTTTTGCGTTTTTCGGCCAAACAACTAGAATTCCGCGCGATTCCCATATTTTTGTGTGTTATAGCCCACACCTTCCGAGTGGTCCCGGGACCTCCAGACCCCTATCGCCTAAAATTTTTCCGGACTATCACATAAGACCTAAGGAACCATAGTCGCCGCCTAGCCATGATCGTTCCTAATTTTTTCCGTTTTTCGGCCAAAAAAACTAGAATTCCGCGCGATTCCCCTATTTTTGTGTGTTATAGCCCACGCCTTCCGAGTGGTCCCGGGACCTCCGGACCCCTATCGCCTAATATTTTTTCGGACTATCAAATAAGACCAAAGGAACCATAGTCACCGCCCCGCCATGATCGTTCCTAGTCTTTTGCATTTTTCAGCCAAAAAACTAGAATTCCGCGCGATTTTCATATTTTCATGTGCTTTAGCCCACGCCTTCCAAGGGGTCCAGGGAACCCCGAACCCTGATCGCCTAAAAATTTTTCGGGCCATCAAATACGACCTAAGGAACCATAGTAACCACCCCGCCATGATCGTTCCACATTTTTTGCGTTTTTCGGCCAAACAACTAGAATTCCGCGCGATTCCCATATTTTTGTGTGTTATAGCCCACACCTTCCGAGTGGTCCCGGGACCTCAAGACCCCTATCGCCTAAAATTTTTCCGGACTATCAAATACGACCTAAGGAACCATAGTATCCGCCCCGCCATGATCGTTCCTCATTTTTTGCGTTTTTCGGCCAAACAACTAGAATTCCGCGTGATTCCCATATTTTTGTGTGTTATAGCCCACGCCTTCCGAGTGGTCCCGGGACCTCCGGACCCCTATCGCCTAATATTTTTCCGGACTATCAAATAAGACCAAAGGAACCATAGTCACCGCCCTGTCAAGATCTTTCCACATTTTTTGCATGTTACTGAAAAAGACCTAGAATTTCGCCCGATTCCCATATTTTCTGTGCTATACCCACGCATTCTGAGTGGTCCCAAGAGCCGCGGACCCCGATCGCCTAAATTTTTTCCGGGCAATAAAATATGACCTAAGGAACCATAGTATCCGCCCCGCCATGATCGTTCCTCATTTTTTGCGTTTTTCGGCCAAACAACTAGAATTCCGCGCGATCCCATATTTTTGTGTGTTATAGCCCACGCCTTCCGAGTGGTCCCGGGACCTCCGGACCCCTATCGCCTAATATTTTTCCGGACTATCAAATAAGACCAAAGGAACCATAGTCACCGCCCCGCCATGATCGTTCCTAGTCTTTTGCATTTTTCAGCCAAAAAACTAGAATTCCGCGCGATTTCCATATTTTCATGTGCTTTAGCCCACGCCTTCCAAGGGGTCCAGGGAACCCCGAACCCCGATCGCTTAAAAATTTTCCGGGCCATCAAATACGACCTAAGGAACCATAGTAACCACCCCGCCATGATCGTTCCTCATTTTTTGCGTTTTTCGGCCAAACAACTAGAATTCTGCGCGATTCCCATATTTTTGTGTGTTATAGCCCACACCTTCCGAGTGGTCCCGGGACCTCCAGAACCCTATCACCTAAAATTTTTCCGGACTATAAAATACGACCTAAGGAACCATAGTATCCGCCCCGCCATGATCGTTCCTCATTTTTTGCGTTTTTCGGCCAAACAACTAGAATTCCGCGCGATTCCCATATTTTTGTGTGTTATAGCCCACGCCTTCCGAGTGGTCCCGGGACCTCCGGACCCCTATCGCCTAATATTTTTCCGGACTATCAAATAAGACCAAAGGAACCATAGTCACCGCCCCGCCATGATCGTTCCTAGTCTTTTGCATTTTTCAGCCAAAAAACTAGAATTCCGCGCGATTTCCATATTTTCATGTGCTTTAGCCCACGCCTTCCAAGGGGTCCAGGGAACCCTGAACCCCGATCGCTTAAAAATTTTCCGGGCCATTAAATACGACCTAAGGAACCATAGTAACCACCCCGCCATGATCGTTCCTCATTTTTTGCATTTTTTGGCCAAACAACTAGAATTCCGCGCGATTCCCATATTTTTGTGTGTTATAGCCCACACCTTCCGAGTGGTCCCGGGACCTCCAGAACCCTATCGCCTAAAATTTTTCCGGACTATCGAATACGACCTAAGGAACCATAGTATCCGCCCCTCCATGATCGTTCCTCATTTTTTGCGTTTTTCGGCCAAACAACTAGAATTCCGCGCGATCCCATATTTTTGTGTGTTATAGCCCACGCCTTCCGAGTGGTCCCGGGACCTCCGGACCCCTATCGCCTAATATTTTTCCGGACTATCAAATAAGACCAAAGGAACCATAGTCACCGCCCCGCCATGATCGTTCCTAGTCTTTTGCATTTTTCAGCCAAAAAACTAGAATTCCGCGCGATTTCCATATTTTCATGTGCTTTAGCCCACGCCTTCAAGGGGTCCAGGGAACCCCGAACCCCGATCGCCTAAAAATTTTTCCGGGCCATCAAATATGACCTAAGGAACCATAGTAACCACCCCGCCATGATCGTTCCTCATTTTTTGCATTTTTCGGCCAAACAACTAGAATTCCGCGTGATTCCCATATTTTTGTGTGTTATAGCCCACGCCTTCCGTGTGGTCCCGTGACCTCCTGACCCCTATCGCCTAAAATTTTACCGGACTATCAAATACGACCTAAGGAACCATAGTATCCGCCCCACCATGATCGTTCCTCTTTTTTTGCATTTTTCGGCCAAACAACTAGAATTCCGCGCGATTCCCATATTTTTGTGTGTTATAGCCCACGCCTTCCGAGTGGTCCCGGGACCTCCGGACCCCTATCGCCTAATATTTTACCGGACTATCAAATAAGACCGAAGGAACCATAGTCACCGCCCAGCCATGATCGTTCCTATTTTTGTCCGTTTTTCGGGCAAAAAACTAGAATTCCGCGCTATTCCCATATTTTCGTGTCCTATAGCCCACACCTTCCAAGTGAACCCGGGAACTCCGGAACCCTATCGCCTAAAATTTTTTTGGACTATCAAATACGACCTAAGGTACCATAGTCACCTCCCAGCCATGATCGTTCCTCATTTCTTTTGCATTTTTCGGCCAAACAACTAGAATTTTGCGCGATCCCATATTTTTGTGTGTTATAGCCCACCCCTTCCGAGTGGTCCCGGGTCTCCGGACCCCTATCGCCTAAAATTTTTTCGGACTATCAAATAAGACCTAAGGAACCATAGTCACCGCCCAGCCATGATCGTTCCTAGTTTTTTCCGTTTTTCGGCCAAAAAACTAGAATTTCGCGCGATTCCCATATTTTTGTGTGTTATAGCCCACACCTTCCGAGTGGTCCCGAAACCTCCGGACCCCAATCGCCTAATATCTTTCCGGAACAATCAAATAAGACCAAAGGAACCATAGTCACCGCCCTGCCAAGATCTTTCCACATTTTTTGCATGTTACTGAAAAAGACCTAGAGTTTCGCCCGATTCCCATATTTTCGTGTGCTATACCCACGCATTCCGAGTGGTCCCAAGTGCCGCGGACCCCGATCGCCTAAAAATTTTTCAGGCTATCAAATACGACCTAAGGAACCATAGTATCCACCCCGCCATGTTCGTTCCTTATTTTTTGCGGTTTTCGGACAAACAACTAGAATTCCGCTCGATTCCCATATTTTTGTATGTTATAGCCCACACCTTCCGAGTGGTCCCGGGACCTCCAGAACCCTATCGCCTAAAATTTTTCCGGACTATCAAATACGACCTAAGGAACCATAGTATCCGCCCCGCCATGATCGTTCCTCATTTTTTGCGTTTTTCGGCCAAACAACTAGAATTCCGCGCGATCCCGTATTTTTGTGTGTTATAGCCCACGCCTTCCGAGTGGTCCCGGGACCTCAAGACCCCTATCGCCTAATATTTTTCCGGACTATCAAATAAGACCAAAGGAACCATAGTCACCGCCCCGCCATGATCGTTCCTAGTCTTTTGCATTTTTCAGCCAAAAAACTAGAATTCCGCGCGATTTCCATATTTTCATGTGCTTTAGCCCACGCCTTCCAAGGGGTCCAGGGAACCCCGAACCCCGATCGCCTAAAAAATTTCCGGGCCATCAAATACGACCTAAGGAACCATAGTAACCACCCCGCCATGATCGTTCCTCATTTTTTGCGTTTTTCGGCCAAACAACTAGAATTCCGCATGATTCCCATATTTTTGTGTGTTATAGCCCACGTCTTCCGTGTGGTCCCGTGACCTCCTGACCCCTATCGCCTAAAATTTTACCGGACTATCAAATACGACCTAAGGAACCATAGTATCCGCCCCGCCATGATCGTTCCTCATTTTTTGCATTTTTCGGCCAAACAACTAGAATTCCGCGCGATTCCCATATTTTTGTGTGTTATAGCCCACGCCTTCCGAGTGGTCCCGGGACCTCCAGACCCCTATCGCCTAAAATTTTTCCGGACTATCAAATAAGACCGAAGGAACCATAGTCACCGCCCTGCCAAGATCTTTCCACATTTTTTGCATGTTACTGAAAAAGACCTAGAATTTCGCCCGATTCCCATATTTTGGTGTGCTATACCCACGCATTACGAGTGGTCCCAAGAGCCGCGGACCCCGATCGCCTAAAATTTTTTCGGACTATCAAATAAGACCTATGGAACCATATTATCCGCCTAGCCATGATCGTTCCTAGTTTTTTTCGTTTTTCAGCCAAAAAACTAGAATTCCGCGCGATTCCCATATTTTTGTGTGTTATAGCCCATACCTTCCGAGTGGTCCCGGGTCTCCGGACCCCTATCGCCTAAAATTTTTCCGGACTATCAAATAAGACCTTAGGAACCATAGTCACCGCCCAGCCATGATCGTTCCTATTTTTGTCCGTTTTTCGGGCAAAAAACTAGAATTCCGCGCTATTCCCATATTTTCGTGTCCTATAGCCCACACCTTCCAAGTGAACCCGGGAACTCCGGAACCCTATCGCCTAAAATTTTTCCGGACTATCAAATACGACCTAAGGTACCATAGTCACCTCCCAGCCATGATCGTTCCTCATTTTTTGCGTTTTTCGGCCAAACAACTAGAATTTCGCGCGATCCCATATTTTTGTGTGTTATAGCCCACCCCTTCCGAGTGGTCCTGGGTCTCCGGACCCCTATCGCCTAAAATTTTTTCGGACTATCAAATAAGACCTAAGGAACCATAGTCACCGCCCAGCCATGATCGTTCCTAGTTTTTTCTGTTTTTCGGCCAAAAAACTAGAATTTAGAGTGATTCCCATATTTTTGTGTGTTATAGCCCACACCTTCCGAGTGGTCCCGAAACCTCCGGACCCCAATCGCCTAATATCTTTCCGGACAATCAAATAAGACCAAAGGAACCATAGTCACCGCCCTGCCAGGATCTTTCCACATTTTTTGCATGTTACTGAAAAAGACCTAGAATTTCGCCCGATTCCCATATTTTCGTGTGCTATACCCACGCATTCCGAGTGGTCCCAAGAGCCGCGGACCCCGATTGCCTAAAATTTTTCTGGGCAATCAAATACGACCTAAGGAACCATAGTATCCGCCCCGCCATGTTCGTTCCTTATTTTTTGCGGTTTTCGGACAAACAACTAGAATTCCGCGCGATTCCCATATTTTTGTGTGTTATAGCCCACACCTTCCGAGTGGTCCCGGGACCTCCGGACCCCTATCGCCTAAAATTTTTCCGGACTATGAAATACGACCTAAGGAACCATAGTATCCTCCCCGCCATGGTCGTTCCTCATTTTTTGCATTTTTCGGCCAAACAACTAGAATTCCGTGCGATTCCCATATTTTTGTGTGTTATAGACCGCGCCTTCCGAGTGGTCCCGGGACCTCCGGACCCCTATCGCCTAATATTTTTCCGGACTATCAAATAAGAGCAAAGGAACCATAGTCACCGCCCTGCAAAGATCTTTCCACATTTTTTGCATGTTACTGAAAAAGACATAGAATTTCGCCCGATTCCCATATTTTCGTGTGCTATACCCACGCATTCCGAGTGGTCCAAAGAGCCGCGGACCCCGATCGCCTAAAAAATTTTCGGGCAATCAAATACGACCTAAGGAACCATTGTATCCGCTCCGCCATGATCGTTCCTTATTTTTTGCGTTTTTCGGCCAAACAACTAGAATTCCACGCGATTCCCATATTTTTGTGTGTTATAGCCCACACCTTCCGAGTGGTCCCGGGACCTCCAGACCCCTATCGTCTAAAATTTTTCCGGACTATCAAATACGACCTAAGGAACCATAGTATCCGCCCCGCCATGATCGTTCCTCATTTTTTTGCGTTTTTCGGCCAAATAACTAGAATTCCGCGCGATCCCATATTTTTGTGTGTTATAGCCCACGCCTTCCGAGTGGTCCCGGGACCTCCGGACCCCTATCGCCTAATATTTTTCCGGACTATCAAATAAGACCAAAGGAACCATAGTCACCGCCCCGCCATGATCGTTCCTAGTCTTTTTCATTTTTCAGCCAAAAAACTAGAATTCCGCGCGATTTCCATATTTTCATGTGCTTTAGCCCACGCCTTCCAAGGGGTCTAGGAAATCCCGAACCCCGATCGCCTAAATATTTTCCGGGCCATCAAATACGACCTAAGGAACCATAGTAACCACCCCGCCATGATCGTTCCTCATTTTCTGCATTTTTCGGCCAAACAACTAGAATTCCGCGCGATTCCCATATTCTTGTGTGTTATAGCCCACGCCTTCCGAGTGGTCCCGTGACCTCCTGACCCCTATCGCCTAAAATTTTTCCGGTCCATCAAATACGACCTAAGGAACCATAGTCACTGCCCGGCCAAGATCTTTCCACATTTTTTGCATGTTACTGAAAAAGACCTAGAATTTCGCCCGATTCCCATATTTTTGTGTGCTATACCCACGCATTCCGAGTGGTCCCAAGAGCCGCGGACCCCGATCGCCTAAAATTTTGCTGGAAATCAAATACGACCTAAGGAACCATAGTATCCGCCCCGCCATGATCGTTCCTTATTTTTTGCGTTTTTCGGCCAAACAACTAGAATTTCGCGCGATTCCCATATTTTTGTGTGTTATAGCCCACACCTTCCGAGTGGTCCCGGGACCTCCGGACCCCTATCGCCTAAAATTTTTCCGGACTATCAAATACAACCTAAGGAACCATAGTATCCGCCCCACCATGATCATTCCTCATTTTTTGCGTTTTTCGGCCAAACAACTAGAATTCCGTGCGATCCCATATTTTTGTGTGTTATAGCCCACGCCTTCCGAGTGGTCCCGGGTCTCCGGACCCCTATCGCCTAATATTTTTCCGGACTATCAAATAAGACCGAAGGAACCATAGTCACCGCCCTGCCAAGATCTTTCCACATTTTTTGCATGTTACTTAAAAAGACCTAGAATTTCGCCCGATTCCCATATTTTCTTGTGCTATACCCACGCATTCCGAGTGGTCCCAAGAGCCGCAGACCCCGATCGCCTAAAATTTTTCCGGACTATCAAATAAGACCTAAGGAACCATAGTCACCGCCTAGCCATGATCGTTCCTAGTTTTTTCCATTTTTCGGCCAAAAAACTAGAATTCCGCGCGATTCCCATATTTTCGTGTCCTATAGCCCATGCCTTCCAAGTGAACCCGGGAACTCCGGACCCCTATCGCCTAAAATTTTTCCGTACTAAGAAATACGACCTAAGGAACCATAGTATCCGCCCAGCCATGATCGTTCCTAGTTTTTTCCGTTTTTCGGGTAAAAAACTAGAATTCCGCGCGATTCCCATATTTTTGTGTGTTATAGCCACGCCTTCCGAGTGGTCCCGGGACCTCCGGACCCCTATCGCCTAATATTTTTCCGGACTATCAAATAAGACCAAAGGAACCATAGTCACCTCCCAGCCATGATCTTTCCACATTTTTTGCGTTTTTCGGCCAAACAACTAGAATTCCGCGCGATCCCATATTTTTGTGTGTTATAGCCCACACCTTCCGAGTGGTCCCAGGTCTCCGGACCCCTATCGCCTAAAATTTTCCGGACTATCAAATAAGACCAAAGGAACCATAGTCACCGCCCTGCCAAGATCTTTCCACATTTTTTGCATGTTACTGAAAAAGACCTAGAATTTCGCCTGATTCCCATATTTTCGTGTGCTATACCCACGCATTCCGAGTGGTCCCAAGAGCCGCGGACCCCGATCGCCTAAAATTTTATCGGGCAATCAAATACGACCTAAGGAACCATAATATATTCGCCCCGCCATGATCGTTCCTTATTTTTTGCATTTTTCGGCCAAACAACTAGAATTCCGCGCGATTCCCATATTTTTGTGTGTTATAGCCCACACCTTCCGAGTGGTCCCGGGACCTCCGGACCCCTATCGCCTAAAATTTTTCCGGACAATCAAATACGACCTAAGGAACCATAGTATCCACCCCGCCATGATCCTTCCTTATTTTTTGCATTTTTCGGCCAAACCACTAGAATTCCGTGCGATTCCCATATTTTTGTGTGTTATAGCCCACGCCTTCCGAGTGGTCCCGGGACCTCCGGACCCCTATCGCCTAATATTTTTCCGGACTATCAAATAAGTCCAAAGGAACCATAGTCACCGCCCCGCCATGATCGTTCCTAGTCTTTTGCATTTTTCAGCCAAAAAACTAGAATTCCGCGCGATTTCCATATTTTCATGTGCTTTAGCCCACGCCTTCCAAGGGGTCCAGGGAACCCCGAACCCCGATCGCCTAAAAATTTTCCGGGCCATCAAATACGACCTAAGGAACCATAGTAACCACCCCGCCATGATCGTTCCTCATTTTTTGCGTTTTTCGGCCAAACAACTAGAATTCCGCGCGATTCCCATATTTTTGTGTGTTATAGCCCACACTTTCCGAGTGGTCCCGGGACCTCCGGACCCCTATCGCCTAATATTTTTCCGGACTATCAAATAAGCCCAAAGGAACCATAGTCACCGCCCTGCCAAGATCTTTCCACATTTTTTGCATGTTACTGAAAAAGACCTAGAATTTCGCCTGATTCCCATATTTTCGTGTGCTATACCCACGCATTCCGAGTGGTCCCAAGAGCCGCGGACCCCGATCGCCTAAAATTTTATCGGGCAATCAAATACGACCTAAGGAACCATAATATATTCGCCCCGCCATGATCGTTCCTTATTTTTTGCATTTTTCGGCCAAACAACTAGAATTCCGCGCGATTCCCATATTTTTGTGTGTTATAGCCCACACCTTCCGAGTGGTCCCGGGACCTCCGGACCCCTATCGCCTAAAATTTTTCCGGACTATGAAATACGACCTAAGGAACCATAGTATCCGCCCCGCCATGATCGTTCCTCATTTTTTGCATTTTTCGGCCAAACCACTAGAATTCCGTGCGATTCCAATATTTTTGTGTGTTATAGCCCACGCCTTCCGAGTGGTCCCGGGACCTCCGGACCCCTATCGCCTAATATTTTTCCGGACTATCAAATAAGTCCAAAGGAACCATAGTCACCGCCCCGCCATGATCGTTCCTAGTCTTTTGCATTTTTCAGCCAAAAAACTAGAATTCCGCGCGATTTCCATATTTTCATGTGCTTTAGCCCACGCCTTCCAAGGGGTCCAGGGAACCCCGAACCCCGATCGCCTAAAAATTTTCCGGGCCATCAAATACGACCTAAGGAACCATAGTAACCACCCCGCCATGATCGTTCCTCATTTTTGCGTTTTTCGGCCAAACAACTAGAATTCCGCGCGATTCCCATATTTTTGTGTGTTATAGCCCACACCTTCCGAGTGGTCCCGGGACCTCCGGACCCCTATCGCCTAATATTTTTCCGGACTATCAAATAAGCCCAAAGGAACCATAGTCACCGCCCTGCCAAGATCTTTCCACATTTTTTGCATGTTACTGAAAAAGACATAGAATTTGGCCCGATTCCCATATTTTCGTGTGCTATACCCACGCATTCCGAGTGGTCCCAAGAGCCGCGGACCCCGATCGCCTAAAAATTTTCCGGGCAATCAAATACGACCTAAGGAACCATAGTATCCGCCCCGCCATGATAGTTCCTCATTTTTTGCGTTTTTCGGCCAAACAACTAGAATTCCACGCGATTCCCATATTTTTGTGTGTACCCACGCCTTCCGAGTGGTCCCGGGACGTCCGGACCCCCATCGCCTAATATTTTTCCGGACAATCAAATAAGACCAAAGGAACCATAGTCACCGCCCTGCCAAGATCTTTCCACATTTTTTGCATGTTACTGAAAAAGACCTAGAATTTCGCCCGATTCCCATATTTTGGTGTGCTATACCCACGCATTCCGAGTGGTCCCAAGAGCCGCGGACCCCGATCGCCTAAAATTTTTTCGGACTATCAAATAAGACCTATGGAACCATATTATCCGCCTAGCCATGATCGTTCCTAGTTTTTTTCGTTTTTCGGCCAAAAAACTAGAATTCCGCGCGATTCCCATATTTTTGTGTGTTATAGCCCATACCTTCCGAGTGGTCCCGGGTCTCCGGACCCCTATCGCCTAAAATTTTTCCGGACTATCAAATAAGACCTAAGGAACCATAGTCACCGCCCAGCCATGATCGTTCCTATTTTTGTCCGTTTTTCGGGCAAAAAACTAGAATTCCGCGCTATTCCCATATTTTCGTGTCCTATAGCCCACACCTTCCAAGTGAACCCGGGAACTCCGGAACCCTATCGCCTAAAATTTTTTCGGACTATCAAATACGACCTAAGGTACCATAGTCACCTCCCAGCCATGATCGTTCCTCATTTTTTGCGTTTTTCGGCCAAACAACTAGAATTTCGCGCGATCCCATATTTTTGTGTGTTATAGCCCACCCCTTCCGAGTGGTCCTGGGTCTCCGGACCCCTATCGCCTAAAATTTTTTCGGACTATCAAATATGACCTAAGGAACCATAGTCACCGCCCAGCCATGATCGTTCCTAGTTTTTTCCGTTTTTCGGCCAAAAAACTAGAATTTAGCGTGATTCCCATATTTTTGTGTGTTATAGCCCACACCTTCCGAGTGGTCCCGAAACCTCCGGACCCCAATCGCCTAATATCTTTCCGGACAATCAAATAAGACCAAAGGAACCATAGTCACCGCCCTGCCAGGATCTTTCTACATTTTTTGCATGTTACTGAAAAAGACCTAGAATTTTGCCCGATTCCCATATTTTCGTGTGCTATACCCACGCATTCCGAGTGGTCCCAAGAGCCGCGGACCCCGATCGCCTAAAAATTTTTTGGGCAATCAAATACGACCTAAGGAACCATAGTATCCGCCCCGCCATGTTCGTTCCTTATTTTTTGCGGTTTTCGGACAAACAACTAGAATTCCGCGCGATTCCCATGTTTTTGTGTGTTATAGCCCACACCTTCCGAGTGGTCCCGGGACCTCCGGACCCCTATCGCCTAAAATTTTTCCGGACTATGAAATACGACCTAAGGAACCATAGTATCCTCCCCGCCATGGTCGTTCCTCATTTTTTGCATTTTTCGGCCAAACAACTAGAATTCCGTGCGATTCCCATATTTTTGTGTGTTATAGACCGCGCCTTCCGAGTGGTCCCGGGACCTCCGGACCCCTATCGCCTAATATTTTTCCGGACTATCAAATAAGAGCAAAGTAACCATAGTCACCGCCCGGCAAAGATCTTTCCACATTTTTTGCATGTTACTGAAAAAGACATAGAATTTCGCCCGATTCCCATATTTTCGTGTGCTATACCCACGCATTCCGAGTGGTCCAAAGAGCCGCGGACCCCGATCGCCTAAAAATTTTTCGGGCAATCAAATACGACCTAAGGAACCATTGTATCCGCTCCGCCATGATCGTTCCTTATTTTTGGCGTTTTTCGGCCAAACAACTAGAATTCCGCGCGATTCCCATATTTTTGTGTGTTATAGCCCACACCTTCCGAGTGGTCCCGGGACCTCCAGACCCCTATCGCCTAAAATTTTTCCGGACTATCAAATACGACCTAAGGAACCATAGTATCCGCCCCGCCATGATCGTTCCTCATTTTTTGCGTTTTTCGGCCAAATAACTAGAATTCCGCGCGATCCCATATTTTTGTGTGTTATAGCCCACGCCTTCCGAGTGGTCCCGGGACCTCCGGACCCCTATCGCCTAATATTTTTCCGGACTATCAAATAAGACCAAAGGAACCATAGTCACCGCCCCGCCATGATCGTTCCTAGTCTTTTGCATTTTTCAGCCAAAAAACTAGAATTCCGCGCGATTTCCATATTTTCATGTGCTTTAGCCCACGCCTTCCAAGGGGTCCAGGAAATCCCGAACCCCGATCGCCTAAATATTTTCCGGGCCATCAAATACGACCTAAGGAACCATAGTAACCACCCCGCCATGATCGTTCCTCATTTTCTGCATTTTTCGGCCAAACAACTAGAATTCCGCGCGATTCCCATATTCTTGTGTGTTATAGCCCACGCCTTCCGAGTGGTCCCGTGACCTCCTGACCCCTATCGCCTAAAATTTTTCCGGTCCATCAAATACGACCTAAGGAACCATAGTCACCGCCCGGCCAAGATCTTTCCACATTTTTTGCATGTTACTAAAAAAGACCTAGAATTTCGCCCGATTCCCATATTTTTGTGTGCTATACCCACGCATTCCGAGTGGTCCCAAGAGCCGCGGACCCCGATCGCCTAAAATTTTGCTGGAAATCAAATACGACCTAAGGAACCATAGTATCCGCCCCGCCATGATCGTTCCTTATTTTTTGCGTTTTTCGGCCAAACAACTAGAATTTCGCGCGATTCCCATATTTTTGTGTGTTATAGCCCACACCTTCCGAGTGGTCCCGGGACCTCCGGACCCCTATCGCCTAAAATTTTTCCGGACTATCAAATACAACCTAAGGAACCATAGTATCCGCCCCACCATGATCATTCCTCATTTTTTGCATTTTTCGGCCAAACAACTAGAATTCCGCGCGATCCCATATTTTTGTGTGTTATAGCCCACGCCTTCCGAGTGGTCCCGGGTCTCCGGACCCCTATCGCCTAATATTTTTCCGGACTATCAAATAAGACCGAAGGAACCATAGTCACCGCCCTGCCAAGATCTTTCCACATTTTTTGCATGTTACTTAAAAAGACCTAGAATTTCGCCCGATTACCATATTTTCTTGTGCTATACCCACGCATTCCGAGTGGTCCCAAGAGCCGCAGACCCCGATCGCCTAAAATTTTTCCGGACTATCAAATAAGACCTAAGGAACCATAGTCACCGCCTAGCCATGATCGTTCCTAGTTTTTTCCATTTTTCGGCCAAAAAACTAGAATTCCGCGCGATTCCCATATTTTCGTGTCCTATAGCCCATGCCTTCCAAGTGAACCCGGGAACTCCGGACCCCTATCGCCTAAAATTTTTCCGTACTATCAAATACGACCTAAGGAACCATAGTAACCGCCCCGCCATCATCGTTTCTCATTTTTTGCATTTTTCAGCCAAAAAACTAGAATTCCGCGCGATTTCCATATTTTTGTGTGTTATAGCCACGCCTTCCGAGTGGTCCCGGGACCTCCGGACCCCTATCGCCTAATATTTTTCCGGACTATCAAATAAGACCAAAGGAACCATAGTCACCTCCCAGCCATGATCTTTCCACATTTTTTGCGTTTTTCGGCCAAACAACTAGAATTCCGCGCGATCCCATATTTTTGTGTGTTATAGCCCACACCTTCCGAGTGGTCCCAGGTCTCCGGACCCCTATCGCCTAAAATTTTTCCGGACTATCAAATAAGACCAAAGGAACCATAGTCACCGCCCTGCCAAGATCTATCCACATTTTTTGCATGTTACTGAAAAAGACCTAGAATTTCGCCTGATTCCCATATTTTTGTGTGCTATACCCACGCATTCCGAGTGGTCCCAAGAGCCGCGGACCCCGATCGCCTAAAATTTTATCGGGCAATCAAATACGACCTAAGGAACCATAATATATTCGCCCCGCCATGATCGTTCCTTATTTTTTGCATTTTTCGGCCAAACAACTAGAATTCCGCGCGATTCCCATATTTTTGTGTGTTATAGCCCACACCTTCCGAGTGGTCCCGGGACCTCCGGACCCCTATCGCCTAAAATTTTTCTGGACTATGAAATATGACCTAAGGAACCATAGTATCCGCCCCGCCATGATCGTTCCTCATTTTTTGCATTTTTCGGCCAAACCACTAGAATTCCGTGCGATTCCCATATTTTTGTGTGTTATAGCCCACGCCTTCCGAGTGGTCCCGGGACCTCCGGACCCCTATCGCCTAATATTTTTCCGGACTATCAAATAAGTCCAAAGGAACCATAGTCACCGCCCCGCCATGATCGTTCCTAGTCTTTTGCATTTTTCAGCCAAAAAACTAGAATTCCGCGCGATTTCCATATTTTCATGTGCTTTAGCCCACGCCTTCCAAGGGGTCCAGGGAACCCCGAACCCCGATCGCCTAAAAATTTTCCGGGCCATCAAATACGACCTAAGGAACCATAGTAACCACCCCGCCATGATCGTTCCTCATTTTTTGCGTTTTTCGGCCAAACAACTAGAATTCTGCGCGATTCCCATATTTTTGTGTGTTATAGCCCACACCTTCCGAGTGGTCCCGGGACCTCCGGACCCCTATCGCCTAATAATTTTCCGGACAATCAAATAAGACCAAAGGAACCATAGTCACTGCCCTGCCAAGATCTTTCCACATTTTTTGCATGTTACTGAAAAAGACCTAGAATTTCGCCTGATTCCCATATTTTCGTGTGCTATACCCACGCATTCCGAGTGGTCCCAAGAGCCGCGGACCCCGATCGCCTAAAATTTTATCGGGCAATCAAATACGACCTAAGGAACCATAATATATTCGCCCCGCCATGATCGTTCCTTATTTTTTGCATTTTTCGGCCAAACAACTAGAATTCCGCGCGATTCCCATATTTTTGTGTGTTATAGCCCACACCTTCCGAGTGGTCCCGGGACCTCCGGACCCCTATCGTCTAAAATTTTTCCGGACTATGAAATACGACCTAAGGAACCATAGTATCCGCCCCGCCATGATCGTTCCTCATTTTTTGCATTTTTCGGCCAAACCACTAGAATTTCGTGCGATTCCCATATTTTTGTGTGTTATAGCCCACGCCTTCCGAGTGGTCACGGGACCTCCGGACCCCTATCGCCTAATATTATTCCGGACTATCAAATAAGTCCAAAGGAACCATAGTCACCGCCCCGCCATGATCGTTCCTAGTCTTTTGCATTTTTCAGCCAAAAAACTAGAATTCCGCGCGATTTCCATATTTTCATGTGCTTTAGCCCACGCCTTCCAAGGGGTCCAGGGAACCCCGAACCCCGATCGCCTAAAAATTTTCCGGGCCATCAAATACGACCTAAGGAACCATAGTAACCACCCCGCCATGATCGTTCCTCATTTTTTGCGTTTTTCGGCCAAACAACTAGAATTCCGCGCGATTCCCATATTTTTGTGTGTTATAGCCCACACCTTCCGAGTGGTCCCGGGACCTCCGGACCCCTATCGCCTAATATTTTTCCGGACTATCAAATAAGCCCAAAGGAACCATAGTCACCGCCCTGCCAAGATCTTTCCACATTTTTTGCATGTTACTGAAAAAGACATAGAATTTGGCCCGATTCCCATATTTTCGTTTGCTATACCCACGCATTCCGAGTGGTCCCAAGAGCCGCGGACCCCGATCGCCTAAAAATTTTCCGGGCAATCAAATACGACCTAAGGAACCATAGTATCCGCCCCGCCATGATAGTTCCTCATTTTTTGCGTTTTTCGGCCAAACAACTAGAATTCCACGCGATTCCCATATTTTTGTGTGTACCCACGCCTTCCGAGTGGTCCCGGGACGTCCGGACCCCCATCGCCTAATATTTTTCCGGACAATCAAATAAGACCAAAGGAACCATAGTCACCGCCCTGCCAAGATCTTTCCACATTTTTTTCATGTTACTGAAAAAGACCTAGAATTTCGCCCGATTCCCATATTTTCGTGTGCTATACCCACGCATTCCGAGTGGTCCCAAGAGCCGCGGACCCCGATCGCCTAAAATTTTATCGGGCAATCAAATACGACCTAAGAAACCATAATATATTCGCCCCGCCATGATCGTTCCTTATATTTTGCGTTTTTCGGTCTAACAACTAGAATTCCGCGCGATCCCATATTTTTGTGTGTTATAGCCCACGCCTTCCGAGTGGTCCCGGGTCTCCGGACCCCTATCGCCTAAAATTTTTCCGGACTATCAAATAAGACCTAAGGAACCATAGTCACCGCCCAGCCATGATTGTTCCTAGTTTTTTCCGTTTTTCGGGCAAAAAACTAGAATTCCGCGCGATTCCCATATTTTCGTGTCCTATAGCCCACGCCTTCCAAGTGAACCCGGGAACTCCGGACCCCTATTGCCTAAAATTTTTCCGGACTATCAAATACGACCTAAGGAACCATAGTCACCGCCCAACCATGATCATTCTTCATTTGTTGCATTTTTCGGCCAAAAAACTAGAATTCCGCCCGATTACAATATTTTTGTGTGCTATTGCCCACCCTTCCAAGTGGTTCCGGAACCCCCGGACCCCGATCGCCTAAAATTTTTTCGGGCCGTCAAATACGACCTAAGGAACCATAGTAACAGCCCCGCGATCATCGTTTCTCATTTTTTGCATTTTTCGGCCAAAAAACTAGAATTACGCCCGATTCCCATATTTTCGTGTGCTATACCCATGCCTTCCAAGTGGTCCGGGGAGCCGCGGACCCCGATCGCCTAAAAAATTTTTGGACTATCAAATACGACCTAAGGTACCATAGTCACCGCCCCACCATGATCGTACCAAATGTTTGCATTTTTCGGCCAAAAAACTAGAACTCCGCGCGATTTGCATATTTTAGTGTGCTATAGCTTACGCCTTCCGAGTGGTCCCGGGAGCCGTGGACCCCGATCGCCTAAAATATTCTGGTCCATCAAATACGACCTAAGGAACCATAGTCACCGCCCGGCCAAGATCTTTCCACATTTTTTGCATGTTACTGAAAAAGACCTAGAATTTCGCCCAATTCCCATATTTTCGTGTGCTATACCCACGCATTCCGAGTGGTCCCAAGAGCCGCGGACCCCGATCGCCTAAAATTTTTCTGGACTATCAAATAAGACCTAAGGAACCATAGTCACCGCCTAGCCATGATCGTTCCTAGTTTTTTCCATTTTTCAACCAAAAAACTAGAATTCCGCGCGATTCCCATATTTTTGTGTGTTATAGCCCACACCTTCCGAGTGGTCCCGGGACCTCCGGACCCCTATCGCCTAAAATTTTTCCGGACTATGAAATATGACCTAAGGAACCATAGTATCCGCCCAGCCATGATCGTTCCTAGTTTTTTCCGTTTTTCGGGCAAAAAACTAGAATTCCGCGCGATTCCCATATTTTTGTGTGTTATAGCTCACGCCTTCCGAGTGGGTCAGGCCCCCCGGAGCCGGATCGCCTAAAAGTTTTTCGGACTATCAAATACGACCTAAGGAACCATAGTCACCGCCTCGCCATGATCATTCCTAGTCTTTTCCGTTATTCAGCCAAAAAACTAGAATTCCGCGCGATTTCCATATTTTCGTGTGCTTTAGCCCACGCCTTCCAAGGGGTCCCGGGTACCCTGATCGCCTAAAAATTTTCCGGGCCATCAGATACGACCTAAGGAACTATAGTAACCACCCCTCCATGATCGTTCCTCATTTTATGCATTTTTCGGCCAAACAACTAGAATTCCGCGCGATTCCCATATTTTTGTGTGTTATAGCCCACGCCTTACGAGTGGTCCCGGGACCTCCTGACCCCTATCGCCTAAAATTTTCCGGACTATCAAATACGACCTAAGGAACCATAGTATCTGCCCCCCCCATGATCGTTCCTCATTTTTTGCGTTTTTCGGCCAAACAACTAGAATTCCGCGCGATTCCCATGTTTTTGTGTGTTATAGCCCACGCCTTCCGAGTGGTCCCGGGACCTCCGGACCCCCATCGCCTAATATTTTTCCCAACAATCAAATAAGACCAAAGGAACCATAGTCACCGCCCTGCCAAGAACTTTCCACATTTTTTCCATGTTACTGAAAAAGACCTAGAATTTCGCCCGATTCCCATATTTTCGTGTGCTATACCCACGCATTCCGAGTGGTCCCAAGAGCCGCGGACCCCGATCGCCTAAACTTTTTCCGGGAAATCAAATACGACCTAAGGAACCATAGTATCCGCCCCGCCATGATCGTTCCTTATTTTTTGCGTTTTTAGGCCAAACAACTAGAATTCCGCGCGATTCCCATATTTTTGTGTGTTATAGCCCACACCTTCCGAGTGGTCCCGGGACCTCCGGACCCCTATCGCCTAAAATTTTTCCGGACTATCAAATACGACCTAAGGAACCATAGTATCCGCCCCGCCATGATCATTCCTCATTTTTTGTGTTTTTCGGCCAAACAACTAGAATTCCGCGCGATCCCATATTTTTGTGTGTTATAGCCCACGCCTTCCGAGTGGTCCCGGGTCTCCAGACCCCTATCGCCTAATATTTTCCCGGACTATCAAATAAGACCAAAGGAACCATAGTCACCGCCCTGCCAAGTTCTTTCCACATTTTTTGCATGTTACTAAAAAAGACCTAGAATTTCGCCCGATTCCCATATTTTCGTGTGCTATACCCACGCATTCCGAGTGGTCCCAAGAGCCGCGGACCCCGATCGCCTAAAATTTTTCCGGACTATCAAATAAGACCTAAGGAACCATAGTCACCGCCTAGCCATGATCGTTCCTAGTTTTTTCCGTTTTTCGGCCAAACAACGAGAATACCGCGCGATTCCCATATTTTTGTGTGTTATAGCCCACACCTTCCGAGTGGTCCCGGGACCTCCGGACCCCTATCGCCTAAAATTTTTCAAGACTATGAAATACGACCTAAGGAACCATAGTATCCGCCCAGCCATGATCGTTCCTAGTTTTTTCCGTTTTTCGTGCAAAAAACTAGAATTCCGCGCGATTCCCATATTTTTGTGTGTTATAGCCCACACCTTCCGAGTGGTCCCGGGTCTCCGGACCCCTATCGCCTAAAATTTTTCCGGACTATCAAATAAGACCTAAGGATCCATAGTCACCGCCCAGCCATGATCGTTCCTAGTTTTTTTTCGGTTTTCAGCCAAAAAACTAGAATTCCGCGCGATTCCCATATTTTCGTGTCCTATAGCCCACGCCTTTCAAGTGAACCCGGGAACTCCGGACCCCTATCGCCTAAAAATTTCCGGACTATCAAATACGACCTAAGGAACCATAGTCACCGCCCAGCCATGATCGTTCCTCATTTTTTTGCGTTTTTCGGCCAAACAACTAGGATTCCACGCGATTCCCATATTTTTGTGTGTTATAGCCCACGCCTTCCGAGTGGTCCCGGGACCTCCGGACCCCCACCGCCTAATATTTTTCCGGACAATCAAATAAGACCAAAGGAACCATAGTCACCGCCCTGCCAAGATCTTTCCACATTTTTTGCATGTTACTGAAAAAGACCTAGAATTTCGCCCGATTCACATATTTTCGTGTGCTATACCCACGCATTCCGAGTGGTCCCAAGAGCCGCGGACCCCGATCGCCTAAAATATTTTCGGGCAATCAAATACGACCTAAGGAACCATAGTATCCACCCCGCCATGATCGTTCCTTATTTTTTGCGTTTTTCGGCCAAACAACTAGAATTCCGCGCGATTCCCATATTTTTGTGTGTTATGGCCCACACCTTCCGAGTGGTCCCGGGACCTCCGGACCCCTATCGCCTAAAATTTTTCCGGACTATGAAATACGACCTAAGGAACTATAGTATCCGCCCCGCCATGATCGTTCCTCATTTTTTGCATTTTTCGGCCAAACAACTAGAATTCCGCGCGATTCCCATATTTTTGTGTGTTATAGCCCACGCCTTCCGAGTGGTCCCGGGACCTCCGGACCCCTATCGCCTAATATTTTTCCGGACTATCAAATAAGACCAAAGGAACCATAGTCACCGCCCTGCCAAGATCTTTCCACATTTTTTGCATGTTACTAAAAAAGACATAGAATTTCGCCCGATTCCCATATTTTCGTGTGCTATACCCACGCATTCCGAGTGGTCCCAAGAGCTGCGGACCCCGATCGCCTAAAAATTTTCCGGGCAATCAAATACGACCTAAGGATCCATAGTATCCTCCCCACCATGATCGTTCCTCATTTTTTGCGTTTTTCGGCCAAACAACTAGAATTCCGCGCGATCCCATATTTTTATGTGTTATAGCCCACGCCTTCCGAGTGGTCCCGGGTCTCCGGACCCCTATCGCCTAAAATTTTTCCGGACTATCAAATAAGACCTTAGGAACCATAGTCACCGCCCAGCCATGATCGTTCCTAGTTTTTTCCATTTTTCGGCCAAAAAACTAGAATTCCGCGCGATTCCCATATTTTCGTGTCCAATAGCCCATGCCTTGCAAGTGAACCCGGGAACTCCGGACCCCTGTCGCCTAAAATTTTTACGGACTATCAAATACGACCTAAGGAACCATAGTCACCGCCCAGCCATGATCATTCCTCATTTGTTGCATTTTTCGTCAAAAAAACTAGAATTCCGCCCGATTACAATATTTTTGTGTGCTATTGCCCACCCTTCCAAGTGGTTCCGGGACCCCCGGACCCCGATCGCCTAAAATTTTTCCGGACTATCAAATAAGACCTAAGGATCCATAGTCACCACCCAGCCATGATCGTTCCTAGTTTTTTCGTTTTTCGGCCAAAAAACTAGAATTCCGCGCGATTCCCATATTTTCGTGTCCTATAGCCCACGCCTTCCAAGTGAACCCGGGAACTCCGGACCCCTATCGCCTAAAAATTTCTGGACTATCAAATACGACCTAAGGAACCATAGTCACCGCCCAGCCATGATCGTTCCTCATTTTTTGGGTTTTTCGGCCAAACAACTAGAATTCCACGCGATTCCCATATTTTTGTGTGTTATAGCCCACGCCTTCCGAGTGGTCCCGGGACCTCCGGACCCCCATCGCCTAATATTTTTCCGGACAATCAAATAAGACCAAAGGAACCATAGTCACCGCCCTGCCAAGATCTTTCCACATTTTTTTGCATGTTACTGAAAAAGACCTAGAATTTCGCCCGATTCCCATATTTTCTTGTGCTATACCCACGCATTCCGAGTGGTCCCAAGAGCCGCGGACCCTGATCGCCTAAAAATTTTTCGGGCAATCAAATACGACCTAAGGAACCATAGTATCCGCCCCGCCATGATCGTTCCTTATTTTTTGCATTTTTCGGCCAAACAACTAGAATTCCGCGCGATTCCCATATTTTTGTGTGTTATAGCCCACACCTTCCGAGTGGTCCCGGGACCTCCGGACCCATATCGCCTAAAATTTTTCCGGACTATGAAATACGACCTAAGGAACCATAGTATCCGCCCCTCCATGATCGTTCCTCATTTTTTGCATTTTTCGGCCAAACAACTAGAATTCCGCGCGATTCCCATATTTTTGTGTGTTATAGCCCACACCTTCCGAGTGATCCCGGGACCTCCGGACCCCTATTGCCTAAAAATTTTCCGGACTATCAAATACGACCTAAGGAACCATAGTATCCGCCCCGCCATGATCGTTCCTCATTTTTTGTGTTTTTCGGCCAAACAACTAGAATTCCGCGCGATCCCATATTTTTGTGTGTTATAGCCCACGCTTTCCGAGTGGTCCCGGGTCTCCGGACCCCTATCGCCTAAAATTTTTCTGGACTATCAAATAAGACCTAAGGAACCATAGTCACCGCCCAGCCATGATCGTTCCTAGTTTTTTCCGTTTTTCGGCCAAAAAACTAGAATTCCGCGCGATTCCCATATTTTCGTGTCCTATAGCCCACGCCTTCCAAGTGAACCCGGGAACTCCGGACCCCTATCGCGTAAAATTTTTCCGGACTATCAAATATGACCTAAGGAACCATAGTCACCGCCCAAAAATGATCATTCCTCATTTGTTGCGTTTTTCGGCCAAAAAACTAGAATTTCGCCCGATTACAATTTTTTTGTGTGCTATTGCCCACCCTTCCAAGTGGTTCCGGAACCCCCGGACCCCGATCGCCTAAAATTTTTCCGAGCCATCAAATACGACCTAAGGAACCATAGTAACAGCCCCGCGATCATCGTTTCTCATTTTTTGCATTTTTCGGCCAAAAAACTAGAATTCCGCGCGATTCCCATATTTTCGTGTCCTATAGCCCACGCCTTCCAAGTGAACCCGGGAACTCCAGACCCCTATCGCCTAAAATTTTCCGGACTATCAAATACGACCTAAGGAACCATAGTCACCGCCCAGCCATGATCGTTCCTCAATTTTTGCGTTTTTCGGCCAAACAACTAGAATTCCACGCGATTCCCATATTTTTGTGTGTTATAGCCCACGCCTTCCGAGTGGTCCCGGGACCTCCGGACCCCCATCGCCTAATATTTTTCTGGACAATCAAATAAGACCAAAGGAGCCATAGTCACCGCCCTGCCAAGATCTTTCCACATTTTTTGCATGTTACTGAAAAAGACCTAGAATTTCGCCCGATTCCCATATTTTCGTGTGCTATACCCACGCATTCCGAGTGGTCCCAAGAGCCGCGGACCCCGATCGCCTAATATTTTTTCTGGCAATCAAATACGACCTAAGGAACCATAGTATCCGCCCCGCCATGATCGTTCCTTATTTTTTGCGTTTTTCGGCCAAACAACTAGAATTCCGCGCGATTCCCATATTTTTGTGTGTTATAGCCCACACCTTCCGAGTGGTCCCGGGACCTCCGGACCCCTATCGCCTAAAATTTTTCCGGACTATGAAATACGACCTAAGGAACCATAGTATCCGCCCCGCCATGATCGTTCCTCATTTTTTGCATTTTTCGGCCAAACAACTAGAATTCCGCGCGATTCCCATATTTTTGTGTTATAGCCCACGCCTTCCGAGTGGTCCCGGGACCTCCGGACCCCTATCGCCTAATATTTTTCCGGACTATTAAATATGACCAAAGGAACCATAGTCACCACCCTGCCAAGATCTTTCCACATTTTTTGCATGTTACTGAAAAAGACATAGAATTTCGCCCGATTCTCACATTTTCGTGTGCTATACCCACGTATTCCGAGTGGTCCCAAGAGCCGCGGACCCCGTTCGCCTAAAAATTTTCCGGGCAATCAAATACGACCTAAGGAACCATAGTATCTGCCCCGCCATGATCGTTCCCATATTTTTGTGTGTTACCTTCCGAGTGGTCCCGGGTCTCCAGACCCCTATCGCCTAAAATTTTTCCGAACTATTAAATAAGACCTAAGGAACCATAGTCACCGCCCATCCATGATCGTTCCTAGTTTTTTCCGTTTTTCGGCCAAAAAACAAGAATTTCGCGCAATTCCCATATTTTCGTGTCCTATAGCCCACGCCTTCCAAGTGAACCCGGGAACTCCGGACCCCTATCGCCTAAAGTTTTTCCGGACTATCAAATACGACCTAAGGAACCATAGTCACTGCCCAGCCATGATTATTCCTCATTTGTTGCATTTTTCGGCCAAAAAACTAGAATTCCGCCCGATTACAATATTTTTGTGTGCTATTGCCCACCCTTCCAAGTGGTTCCGGGACCCCCGGACCCCGATCGCCTAAAATTTTTCCGGGCCGTCAAATACGACCTAAGGAACCATAGTAACAGCCCCGCCATCATCGTTTCTCATTTTTTGCATTTTTCGGCCAAAAAACTAGAATTACGCCCGATTCCCATATTTTCGTGTGCTATACCCACGCCTTCCAAGTGGTCCGGGGAGCCGCGGACCCCGATCGCCTAAACATTTTCCGGACTATCAAATACGACGTAAGGTACCATAGTCACCGCCCCACCATGATCGTTCCAAATGCTTTGCATTTTTCGGCCAAAACACTAGAACTCCGCGCGATTTGCATATTTTCGTGTGCTATAGCTTACGCCTTCCGAGTGGTCCTGGGAACCGTGGACCCCGATCGCCTAAAATTTTCCGGGCCATCAAATATGAGCTAAGGAACCATAGTCACCGCCCCGCCATGATCGTTCCTCATTTATTGCGTTTTTCGGCCAAAAAACTAGAATTCCGCTCGATTACCATATTTTTGTGTGCTATTGCCGACGCAACCTGAGAACTCCGGACCCCTATCACCTAAAATTTTTTCGGACTATCAAATTCGATCTAAGGAACCATAGTCACCGCCCAGCCATGATCATTCCTCATTTGTTGCGTTTTTCAGCCAAAAAACTAGAATTCCGCCCTATTACAATATTTTTGTGTGTTATTGCCCACCCTTCCAAGTGGTTCCGGGACCCCCGAACCCCGATCGCCTAAATTTTTTCTGGGCCGTCAAATACGACCTAAGGAACCATAGTAACCGTCCCGCGATCATCGTTTCTCATGTTTTGCATTTTTCGGCCGAAAAACTAGAATTACGCCCGATTCCCATATTTTCGTGTGCTATACCCACGCCTTCCAAGTGGTCCGGGGAGCCGCGGACCCCGATCGCCTAAAATTTTCCGGGCCATCAAATACGACCTAAGGAACCATAGTCACCGCCCCGCCATGATCGTTCCTCATTTATTGCGTTTTTCGGCGAAAAAGCTAGAATTTCGCTCGATTACCATATTTTTGTGTGCCCCACGCCTTCCGAGTGGGCCGGGCCGCCGGACTCGGATCGCCTAAAATATTTTCGGGCCATCAATTAGGACCTAAGGAACCATAGTCACCGCCTTGCCATGATCGTTCCTCATGTTTTGCATTTTTTGCATTTTTGGCCAAAAAACTAGAATTCTGCTCGATTACCATATTTTTGTGTGCTATTGCCCCCGCCTTCCGAGTGGGCCGGGCCGCCGGACTTAGATCGCCTAAAAAATTTTCGGGCCATCAATTCGGACCTAAGGAACCATAGTCACCGCCTCGCCATGATCGTTTCTCATTTTTTGCATTTTTGGCCAAAAAACTAGAATTCCGCCCGATTCCCATATTTTTGTGTGCTATCCCCCACGCCTTCCGAGTGGGTCGGGCCCCTAGGAGACGGATCGCCTAAAATTTTTTCGGACTATCAAATATGACCTAACGAACCATAGTCACCGCCCCGCCATGATCATTCCTAGTCTTTTGCGTTTTACAGCCAAAAAACTAGAATTCCGCGCGATTTCCATATCTTTGTGTGCTTTAGCCCACGCCTTCCAAGGGGTCCCGGGAACCCCGAACACCGATCGCCTAAAAATTTTCCGGGCCATCAAATACGACCTAAGGAACCATAGTAACCACCCCGCCATGATCGTTCATCATTTTTTTCGTTTTTCGGCCAAACAACTAGAATTCTGCGCGATTCCCATATTTTTGTGCGTTATAGCCCACGCCTTCCGAGTGGTCCCGGGACCTCCTGACCCCTATTGCCTAAAATTTTTCCAGACTATCAAATACGACCTAAGGAACCATAGTATCCGCCCCGCCATGATCGTTCCTCATTTTTTGTGTTTTTCGGCCAGACAACTAGAATTCCGCGCGATTCCCATATTTTTGTGTGTTATAGCCCACGCCTTCCGAGTGGTCCCGGGACCTCCGGACCCCTATCGCCTAATATTTTTCCGGACTATCAAATAAGACCAAAGGAACCATAGTCACCGCCCTGCCAAGATCTTTCCACATTTTTTGCATGTTACTGAAAAAGACCTAGAATTTCGCCCGATTCCCATATTTTCGTGTGCTATACCCACGCATTCCGAGTGGTCCCAAGAGCCGCGTACCCCGATCGCCTAACATTTTTTCGGGCAATCAAATACGACCTAAGGAACCATATTATCCGCCCTGCCATGATCGATCCTTATTTTTTGCATTTTTCGGCCAAAAAACTAGAATTCCGCGTGATTCCCATCTTTTTGTGTGTTATAGCCCACGCCTTCCGAGGGGTCCCGGGAACTCCGGACCCCGATCGCCTAAAAATTTTCCGGACTATCAAATACGACCTAAGGAATCATAGTATCCGCCCCGCCATGATCGTTCCTCATTTTTTGCGTTTTTCGGCCAAACAACTAGAATTTCGCCCGATTCCCATATTTTCGTGCGCTATACCCACGCATTCCGAGTGGTTCCAAGAGATGCGGACCCCTATCGCCTAAAATTTTTCCGGACTATCAAATAAGACCTAAGGAACCATAGTCACCGCCCAGCCATGATCGTTTCTAGTTTTTTCCGTTTTTCGGCCAAAAAACTAGAATTTCGCACGATTCCCATATTTTCGTGTCCTATAGCCCACGCCTTCCAAGTAAACCCGGGAACTCCGGACCCCTATCGCCTAAAATTTTTCTGGGCTGTCAAATACGACCTAAGGAATCATAGTAACCGCCCCGCGATCATCGTTTCTCATGTTTTGCATTTTTCGGCCAAAAAACTAGAATTAAGCCCGATTCCCATATTTTCGTGTGGTATACCCACGCCTTCCAAGTGGTCCGGGGAGCCGCGGACCCCGATCGCCTAAAATTTTTCCGGACTATCAAATACGACCTAAGGTACCATAGTCACCGCCCCACCATGATCGTTCCAAATGCTTTGCATTTTTCGGCCAAAAAATTAGAACTCCATGCGATTTGCATATTTTCGTGTGCTATAGCTTACGCCTTCCGAGTGGTCCCGGGAGCCGTCGACCATGATCGCCTAAAATTTTCCGGGCCATCAAATACGACCTAAGGAACCATAGTCACTGCCCCGCCATGATCATTCCTCATTTATTGCGTTTTTCGGCCAAAAAGCTAGAATTCCACTCGATTACCATATTTTTGTGTGCCCCACGCCTTCCGAGTGGGCCGGGCCGCCGGACTCGGATCGCCTAATATATTTTCTGGCCATAAATTAGGACCTAAGGAACCGTAGTCACCGCCTCGCCATGATCGTTCCTCATGTTTTGCATTTTTGGCCAAAAAACTACAATTCTGCTCGATTACCATATTTTTCTGTGCTATTGCCCACGCCTTCCGACTGGGCCGGGCTGCCGGACTCGGATCGCTAAAAATTTTTCGGGCCATCAATTTGGACCTAAGGAACCATAGTCACCGCTCGTTTCTCATTTTTTGCATTTTTAGCCAAAAAACTTGAATTCCGCCCGATTCCCATATTTTTGTGTGCTATCGCCCACGCCTTCAGAGTGGGTCGGGCCCCCCCGGAGCCGGATCTCCTAAAAATTTTTCGGACTATCAAATACGACCTAAGGAACCATAGTCACCGCCCCGCCATAATCGTTCCTAGTCTTTTGCGTTTTTCAGCCAAAAAACTAGAATTCCGTGCGATTTCCATATTTTCGTGTGCTTCAGCCCACGCCTTCCAAGGGGTCCCGGGAACCCCGATCGCCTAAAAATTTTCCGGGCCATCAAATACGACCTAAGGAACCATAGTAACCACCCCGCCATGATCGTTCATCATTTTTTTCGTTTTTCGGCCAAACAACTAGAATTCTGCGCGATTCCCATATTTTTGTGCGTTATAGCCCACGCCTTCCGAGTGGTCCCGGGACCTCCTGACCCGTATTGCCTAAAATTTTTCCAGACTATCAAATACGACTTAAGGAACCATAGTATCTACCCCGCCATAATCGTTCCTCATTTTTTGTGTTTTTCGGCCAGACAACTAGAATTCCGCGCGATTCCCATATTATTGTGTGTTATAGCCCACGCCTTCCGAGTGGTCCCGGGACCTCCGGACCCCTATCGCCTAATATTTTTCCGGACTATCAAATAAGACCAAAGGAACCATAGTCACCGCCCTGCCAGGATCTTTCCACATTTTTTGCATGTTACTGAAAAAGACCTAGAATTTCGCCCGATTCCCATATTTTCGTGTGCTATACCCACGCATTCCGAGTGGTCCCAAGAGCCGCGGACCCCGATCGTCTAACATTTTTTCGGGCAATCAAATACGACCTAAGGAACCATATTATCCGCCCTGCCATGATCGATCCTTATTTTTTGCGTTTTTCGGCCAAAAAACTATAATTTCGCGCGATTCCCATCTTTTTGTGTGTTATAGCCCACGCCTTACGAGGGGTCCCGGGAACTCCGGACCCCGATCGCCTAAAAATTTTCCGGACTATCAAATACGACCTAAGGAATCATAGTATCCGCCCCACCATGATCGTTCCGCATTTTTTGCATTTTTCGGCCAAACAACTAGAATTTCGCCCGATTCCCATATTTTCGTGCGCTATACCCACGCATTCCGTGTGGTCCCAAGAGACGCGGACCTCTATCGCCTAAAATTTTTCCGGACTATCAAATAAGACCTAAGGAACCATAGTCACTGCCCAGCCATGATCGTTCCTAGTTTTTTCCGTTTTTCGGCCAAAAAACTAGAATTTCGCGCGATTCCCATATTTTCGTATCCTATAGCCCACGCCTTCCAAGTGAACCCGGGAACTACGGACCCCTATCGCCTAAAATTTTTCCAAACTATCAAATACGACCTAAGGAATCATAGTCACCGCCCAGCCATGATCATTCCTCATTTGTAGCATTTTTCGGCTAAAAAACTAGAATTCCGCCCGATTACAATATTTTTGTGTGCTATTGCCCACCCTTCCAAGTGGTTCCGGGACCCCCGGACCCTGATCGCCTAAAATTTTTTCGGGCTGTCAAATACGACCTAAGGAACCATAGTAACTGCCCCGCGATCATCGTTTCTCATTTTTTGCATTTTTCGGCCAAAAAACTAGAATTACGCCCGATTCCCATATTTTCGTGTGCTATACCCACGCCTTCCAAGTGGTCCGGGGAGCCGCGGACCCCGATCGCCTAAAATTTTTCCGGACTATCAAATATGACCTAAGGTACCATAGTCACCGCCCCACCATCATCGTTTCAAATGCTTTGCATTTTTCGGCCAAAAAACTAGAACTCCGCGCGATTTGCATATTTTCGTGTGCTATAGATTACGCCTTCCGAGTGGTCCCGGGAGCCGTGGACCCCGATCGCCTAAAATTTTCCGGGCCATCAAATACGACCTAAGGAACCATAGTCACCGCCCCGCCATGATCGTTCCTCATTTATTGCATTTTTCGGCCAAAAAACTAGAATTCCGCTCGATTACCATATTTTTGTGTGCCCCACGCCTTCTGAGTGGGCCGAGCCGCTGGACTCGGATCGCATAAAAAATTTTCGGGCTATCAATTAGGACCTAAGGAACCATATTCACCGCCTCGCTATGATCGTTCCACATGTTTTGCATTTTTTGCATTTTTTAGCCAAAAACTAGAATTCTGCTCGATTACCATATTTTTGTGTGCTATTGCCCACGCCTTTCGAGTGCGCCGGCCCGCCGGACTCGGATCGGCTAAAACAATTTTGGGCCAGAAATTAGGACCTATGGAACCATAGTCACCGCCTCGCCCTGATCGTTTCTCATTTTTTGCATTTTGGCCAAAAAACTAGAATTCCGCCCGATTCCCATATTTTTGTGTGCTATCGCCCACGCCTTCCGAGAGGGTCAGCCCCCCCGGAGCCGGATCGCCTAAAAATTTTCTGGACTATCAAATACGACCTAAGGAACCATAGTCACCGCCCCACCATGATTGTTCCTTGTCTTTTGCGTTTTCCAGCCAAAAAACTAAAATTCCGCGCGATTTCCATATTTTTGTGTGCTTTAGCCCACGCCTTCCAAGGGGTCCCGGGAACCCCGAACCCTGATCGCCTAAAAATTTTCCGGGCCATCAAATACGACCTAAGGAACCATAGTAACCACCCCGCCATGATTGTTCCTCATTTTTTGCATTTTTCGGCCAAACAACTAGAATTCTGCGCGATTCCCATATTTTTGTGTGTTATAGCCCACGCCTTCCGAGTGGTCCCGGGACCTCCTGACCCGTATCGCCTAAAACTTTTTCCAGACTATCAAATACGACTTAAGGAACCATAGTATCCGCCCCGCCATAATCGTTCCTCATTTTTTGTGTTTTTCGGCCAGACAACTAGAATTCCGCACGATTCCCATATTTTTGTGTGTTATAGCCCACGCCTTCCGAGTGGTCCCGGGACCTCCGGACCCCTATCGCCTAATATTTTTCCGGACTATCAAATAAGACCAAAGGAACCATAGTCACCGCCCTGCCAAGATCTTTCCACATTTTTTGCATGTTACTGAAAAAGACCTAGAATTTCGCCCGATTCCCATATTTTCGTGTGCTATACCCACGCATTCCGAGTGGTCCCAAGAGCCGCGGACCCCGATCGTCTAACATTTTTTCGGGCAATCAAATACGACCTAAGGAACCATATTATCCGCCCTGCCATGATCGATCCTTATTTTTTGCGTTTTTCGGCCAAAAAACTATAATTTCGCGCGATTCCCATCTTTTTGTGTGTTATAGCCCACGCCTTACGAGGGGTCCCGGGAACTCCGGACCCCGATCGCCTAAAAATTTTCCGGACTATCAAATACGACCTAAGGAATCATAGTATCCGCCCCACCATGATCGTTCCTCATTTTTTGCATTTTTCGGCCAAACAACTAGAATTTCGCCCGATTCCCATATTTTCGTGCGCTATACCCACGCATTCCGAGTGGTCCCAAGAGACGCGGACCTCTATCGCCTAAAATTTTTCCGGACTATCAAATAAGACCTAAGGAACCATAGTCACCGCCCAGCCTTGATCGTTCCTAGTTTTTTCCGTTTTTCGGCCAAAAAACTAGAATTCCGCGCGATTCCTATATTTTCGTATCCTATAGCCCACGCCTTCCAAGTGAACCCGGGAACTACGGACCCCTATCGCCTAAAATTTTTCCGGACTATCAAATACGACCTAAGGAACCATAGTCACCGCCCAGCCATGATCATTCCTCATTTGTAGCATTTTTTAGCCAAAAAACTAGAATTCCGCCCGATTACAATATTTTTGTGTGCTATTGCCCACCCTTCCAAGTGGTTCCGGGACCCCCGGACCCTGATCGCCTAAAATTTTTTCGGGCTGTCAAATACGACCTAAGGAACCATAGTAACTGCCCCGCGATCATCGTTTCTCATTTTTTGCATTTTTCGGCCAAAAAACTAGAATTACGCCCGATTCCCATATTTTCGTGTGCTATACCCACGCCTTCCAAGTGGTCCGGGGAGCCGCGGACCCCGATCGCCTAAAATTTTTCCGGACTATCAAATACGACCTAAGGTACCATAGTCACCGCCCCACCATCATCGTTTCAAATGCTTTGCATTTTTCGGCCAAAAAACTAGAACTCCGCGCGATTTGCATATTTTCGTGTGCTATAGATTACGCCTTCCGAGTGGTCCCGGGAGCCGTGGACCCCGATCGCCTAAAATTTTCCGGGCCATCAAATACGACCTAAGGAACCATAGTCACCGCCCCGCCATGATCGTTCCTCATTTATTGCGTTTTTCGGCCAAAAAACTAGAATTCCGCTCGATTACCATATTTTTGTGTGCCCCACGCCTTCTGAGTGGGCCGAGCCGCCGGACTCGGATCGCATAAAAAATTTTCGGGCTATCAATTAGGACCTAAGGAACCATATTCACCGCCTCGCTATGATCGTTCCACATGTTTTGCATTTTTTGCATTTTTTAGCCAAAAACTAGAATTCTGCTCGATTACCATATTTTTGTGTGCTATTGCCCACGCCTTTCGAGTGCGCCGGCCCGCCGGACTCGGATCGGCTAAAAAAATTTTGGGCCAGAAATTAGGACCTATGGAACCATAGTCACCGCCTCGCCCTGATCGTTTCTCATTTTTTGCATTTTTTGGCCAAAAAACTAGAATTCCGCCCGATTCCCATATTTTTGTGTGCTATCGCCCACGCCTTCCGAGTGGGTCGGGCCCCCCGGAGCCGGATCGCCTAAAAATTTTCTGGACTATCAAATACGACCTAAGGAACCATAGTCACCGCCCCACCATGATTGTTCCTTGTCTTTTGCGTTTTCCAGCCAAAAAACTAAAATTCCGCGCGATTTCCATATTTTTGTGTGCTTTACGCCTTCCAAGGGGTCCCGGGAACCCCGATCGCCTAAAAATTTTCCGGGCCATCAAATACGACCTAAGGAACCATAGTAACCACCCCGCCATGATCGTTCATCATTTTTTGCATTTTTCGGCCAAACAACTAGAATTCTGCGCGATTCCTATATTTTTGTGTGTTATAGCCCACGCCTTCCGAGTGGTCCCGGGACCTCCTGACCCCTATCGCCTAAAACTTTTTCAGACTATCAAATACGACCTAAGGAACCATAGTATCCGCCCCGCCATGTTCGTTCCTCATTTTTTGTGTTTTTCGGCCAGACAACTAGAATTCCGCGCGATTCCCATATTTTTGTGTGTTATAGCCCACGCCTTACGAGTGGTCCCGGGACCTCCGGACCCCTATCGCCTAATATTTTTCCGGACTATCAAATAAGACCAAAGGAACCATAGTCACCGCCCTGCCAAGATCTTTCCACATTTTTTGCATGTTACTGAAAAAGACCTAGAATTTCGCCCGATTCCCATATTTTCGTGTGCTAAACCCACGCATTCCGAGTGGTCCCAAGAGCCGCGGACCCCGATCGCCTAAAATTTTTCCGGGCAATCAAATACGACCTAAGGAACCATATTATCCGCCCTGCCATGATCGTTCCTTATTTTTTGCGTTTTTCGGCCAAACAACTAGAATTCCGCGCGATTCCCATATTTTTGTAGCCCACGCCTTCCGAGTGGTCCCGGGACCTCCTGACCCCTATCGCCTAAAACTTTTCCGGACTATCAAATACGACCTAAGGAACCATAGTATCCGCCCCGCCATGTTCGTTCCTCATTTTTTGTGTTTTTCGGCCAGACAACTAGAATTCGGCGCGATTCCCATATTTTTGTGTGTTATAGCCCACGCCTTACGAGTGGTCCCGGGACCTCCGGACCCCTATCGCCTAATATTTTTCCGGACTATCAAATAAGACCAAAGGAACCATAGTCACCGCCCTGCCAAGATCTTTCCACATTTTTTGCATGTTACTGAAAAAGACCTAGAATTTCGCCAGATTCCCATTTTTTCGTGTGCTATACCCACGCATTCCGAGTGGTCCCAAGAGCCGCGGACCCCGATCGCCTAAAATTTTTCCGGGCAATCAAATACGACCTAAGGAACCATATTATCCGCCCTGCCATGATCGATCCTTATTTTTTGCGTTTTTCGGCCAAACAACTAGAATTCCGCGCGATTCCCATATTTTTGTGTGTTATAGCCCACGCCTTCCGAGGGTTCCCGGGACCTCCGGACCCCGATCACCTAAAAATTTTCCGGACTATCAAATACGACCTAAGGAACCATAGTATCCGCCCCGCCATGATCGTTCCTCATTTTTTGCGTTTTTCGGCCAAACAACTAGAATTTCGCCCGATTCCCATATTTTCGTGTGCTATACCCACGCATTCCGAGTGGTCCCAAGAGCCGCGGACCCCGATCGCCTAAAATTTTTCCGGACTATCAAATAAGACCTAAGGAACCATAGTCACCGCCCAGCCATGATCGTTCCTAGTTTTTTCCGTTTTTCGGCCAAAAAACTAGAATTCCGCGCGATTCCCATATTTTCGTGTCCTATAGCCCACGCCTTCCAAGTCAACCCGGGAACTCCGGACCCCTATCGCCTAAAATTTTTCCGGACTATCAAATACGACCTAAGGAACCATAGTCACCGCCCAGCCATGATCGTTCCTAGTTTTTTCCGTTTTTCGGCCAAAAACTAGAATTCCGCGCGCTTCCCATATTTTCGTATCCTATAGCCCACGCCTTCCAAGTGAACCCGGGAACTACGGACCCCTATCGCCTAAAATTTTTCCGGACTATCAAATACGACCTAAGGAACCATAGTCACCGCCCAGCCATGATCATTCCTCATTTGTAGCATTTTTCGGCCAAAAAACTAGAATTCCGCCCGATTATAATATTTTTGTGTGCTATTGCCCACCCTTCCAAGTGGTTCCGGGACCCCCGGACCCCGATCGCCTAAAAATTTTTCGGGCGGTCAAATACGACCTAAGGAACCATAGTAACCGCCCCGCGATCATCGTTTCTCATTTTTTGCACTTTTCGGCCAAAAAACTAGAATTACGCCCGATTCCCATATTTTCGTGTGCTATACCCATGCCTTCCAAGTGGTCCGGGGAGCCGCGGACCCCGATCGCCTAAAATTTTTTCGGACTATCAAATACGACCTAAGGTACCATAGTCACCGCCCCACCATCATCGTTTCAAATGCTTTGCATTTTTCGGCCAAAAAACTAGAACTCCGCGCGATTTGCATATTTTCGTGTGCTATAGCTTACGCCTTCCGAGTGGTCCCGGGAGCCGTAGACCCCGATCGCCTAAAATTTTCCGGGCCATCAAATACGACCTAAGGAACCATAGTCACCGCCCCGCCATGATTGTTCCTCATTTATTGCGTTTTTCGGCCAAAAAACTAGAATTCCGCTCGATTACCATATTTTTGTGTGCCCCACGCCTTCTGAGTGGGCCGAGCCGCCGTACTCGGATCGCATAAAAAATTTTCGGGCTATCAATTAGGACCTAAGGAACCATAGTCACCGCCACGCCATGATCGTTCCACATGTTTTGCATTTTTTGCATTTTTTAGCCAAAAACTAGAATTCTGCTCGATTACCATATTTTTGTGTGCTATTGCCCACGCCTTCCGAGTGGGCCGGGCCGCCGCACTCGGATCAGCTAAAAAAATTTTGGGCCAGAAATTAGGACCTATGGAACCATAGTCACCGCCTCGCCCTGATCGTTTCTCATTTTTTGCATTTTTGGCCAAAAAACTAGAATTCCGCCCGATTCCCATATTTTTGTGTGCTATCGCCCACGCCTTCCGAGTGGGTCGGCCCCCCGGAGCCGGATCGCCTAAAAATTTTCCGGACTATCAAATACGACCTAAGGAACCATAGTCACCGCCCCACCATGATTGTTCTTAGTCTTTTGCGTTTTCCAGCCAAAAAACTAGAATTCCGCGCGATTTCCATATTTTCGTGTGCTTTAGCCCACGCCTTCCAAGGGGTCCCGGGAACCCCGAACCCTGATCGCCTAAAAATTTTCCGGGCCATCAAATACGACCTAAGGAACCATAGTAACCACCCCGCCATGATTGTTCCTCATTTTTTGCATTTTTCGGCCAAACAACTAGAATTCTGCGCGATTCCCATATTTTTGTGTGTTATAGCCCACGCCTTCCGAGTGGTCCCGGGACCTCCTGACCCGTATCGCCTAAAACTTTTTCAGACTATCAAATACGACCTAAGGAACCATAGTATCCGCCCCGCCATGTTCGTTCCTCATTTTTGGTGTTTTTCGGCCAGACAACTAGAATTCCGCGCGATTCCCATATTTTTGTGTGTTATAGCCCACGCCTTACGAGTGGTCCCGGGACCTCCGGACCCCTATCGCCTAATATTTTTCCGGACTATCAAATAAGACCAAGGGAACCATAGTCACCGCCCTGCCAAGATCTTTCCACATTTTTTGCATGTTACTGAAAAAGACCTAAAATTTCGCCCGATTCCCATATTTTCGTGTGCTATACCCACGCATTCCGAGTGGTCCCAAGAGCCGCGGACCCCGATCGCCTAAAATTTTTCCGGGCAATCAAATACGACCTAAGGAACCATATTATCCGCCCTGCCATGATCGTTCCTTATTGTTTGCATTTTTCGGCCAAACAACTAGAATTCCGCGCGATTCCCATATTTTTGTAGCCCACGCCTTCCGAGTGGTCCCGGGACCTCCTGACCCCTATCGCCTAAAACTTTTCCGGACTATCAAATACGACCTAAGGAACCATAGTATCCGCCCCGCCATGTCCGTTCCTCATTTTTTGTGTTTTTCGGCCAGACAACTAGAATTCGGCGCGATTCCCATATATTTGTGTGTTATAGCCCACGCCTTACGAGTGGTCCCGGGACTCCGGACCCCTATCGCCTAATATTTTTTCGGACTATTAAATAAGACCAAAGGAACCATAGTCACCGCCCTGCCAAGAGCTTTCCACATTTTTTGCATGTTACTGAAAAAGACCTAGAATTTCGCCCGATTCCCATATTTTCGTGTGCTATACCCACGCATTCCGAGTGGTCCCAAGAGCCGCGGACCCCGATCGCCTAAAATTTTTTCGGGCAATCAAATACGACCTACGGAACTATATTATCTGCCCTGCCATGATCGTTCCTTATTTTTTGCGTTTTTCGGCCAAACAACTAGAATTTCGCACGATTCCCATATTTTTGTGTGTTATAGCCCACGCCTTCCGAGGGTTCCCGGGACCTCCGGACCCCGATCGCCTAAAAATTTTCCGGACTATCAAATACAACCTAAGGAACCATAGTATCCGCCCCGCCATGATCGTTCCTCATTTTTTGCATTTTTCGGCCAAACAACTAGAATTTCGCCCGATTCCCATATTTTCGTGTGCTATACCCACTCATTCCGAGTGGTCCCAAGAGACGCAGACCCCTATCGCCTAAAATTTTTCCGGACTATCAAATAAGTCCTAAGGAACCATAGTCACCGCCCAGCCATGATCGTTCCTAGTTTTTTCCATTTTTCGGCCAAAAAAACTAGAATTCCGCGCGATTCCCATATTTTTGTGTCCTATAGCCCACGCCTTCCAAGTCAACCCGGGAACTCCGGACCCCTATCGCCTAAAATTTTTCCGGACTATCAAATACGACCTAAGGAACCATAGTCACCGCCCAGCCATGATCATTCCTCATTTGTTGCATTTTTCGGCCAAAAAACTAGAATTCCGCCCGATTACAATATTTTTGTGTGCTATTGCCCACCCTTCCAAGTGGTTCCGGGACCCCCGGACCCCGATTGCCTAAAATTTTTCCGGGCCGTCAAATACGACCTAAGGAACCATAGTAACCGCCCCGCCATCATCATTTCTCATTTTTTGCATTTTTCGGCCAAAAAACTAGAATTACGCCCGATTCCCATATTTTCGTGTGCTATACCCACGCCTTCCAAGTGGTCCGGGGAGCCGCGGACCCCGATCGCCTAAAATTTTTCGGACTATCAAATACGACCTAAGGTAACATAGTCACCGCCCCACCATGATCGTTCCAAATGCTTTATATTTTTCGGCCAAAAAACTAGAACTCCGGGCGATTTGCATATTTTCGAGTGGTCACGGGAGCCGTGGACCCCGATCGTCTAAAATTTTCCGGGCCATCAAATACGACCTAAGGAACCATAGTCACCACCCCGCCATGATCGTTCCTCAATAAGTGCATTTTCCGGCCAAAAAACTAGAATTCCGCTCGATTACCATATTTTTGTGTGCTATTGCCCACACCTTCCGAGTGGGCCAGGCCGCCGGACTCGGATCGCCAAAAAAATTTTCGGGCCATCAATTACGACCTAAGGAACATAGTCACCGTCTCGCCATGATCGTTCCTCATGTTTTGCATTTTTGGCCAAAAAACTAGAATTCCGCTCGATTACCATATTTTAGTGTGCTATTGCCCACGCCTTCCGAGTGGTCCCGGGACCTCCGGACCCCTATCGCCTAATATTTTTCCGGACTATCAAATAAGACCAAAGGAACCATAGTCACCGCCGTGCCAAGATCTTTCCACAGTTTTTGCATGTTACTGAAAAAGACCTAGAATTTTGCCCGATTCCCATATTTTCGTGTGCTATACCCACGCATTCCGAGTGGTCCCAAGAGTCGCGGAGCCCGATCGCTTAAAATTTTTCCGGGCAATCAAATACGACCTAAGGAACCATATTATCTGACCTGCCATGATCATTCCTTATTTTTTGCGTTTTTCGGCCAAACAACTAGAATTCCGCGCGATTCCCATATTTTTGTGTGTTATAGCCCACGCCTTCCGAGGGTTCCCGGGACCTCCGGACCCCGATCGCCTAAAAATTTTCTAGACTATCAAATACGACCTAAGGAACCATAGTATCCGCCCCGCCATGATCGTTCCTCATTTTTTGCGTTTTTCGGCCAAACAACTAGAATTTCGCCCGATTCCCATATTTTCGTGCGCTATACCCACGCATTCCGAGTGGTCCCAAGAGACGCGGACCTCTATCGCCTAAAATTTTTCTGGACTATCAAATAAGACCTAAGGAACCATAGTCACCGCCCAGCCATGTTCGTTCCTACTTTGTTCCGTTTTTCGGCCAAAAAACTAGAATTCCGTGCGATTCCCATATTTTCGTGTCCTATAGCCCACGCCTTCCAAGTCAACCCGGGAACTCCGGACACCTATCGCCTAAAATTTTTACGGACTATCAAATACGACCTAAGGAACCATAGTCACCGCCCAACCATGATCAATCCGCATTTCTTGCGTTTTTCGGCCAAACAACTAGAATTCCACGCGATTCCCATATTTTTGTGTGTTATAGCCCACGCCTTCCGAGTGGTCCCGGGACCTCCTGACCCCTATCGCCTAAAAATTTTCCGGACTATCAAATACGACCTAAGGAACCATAGTATCCGCCCCGCCATGATCGTTCCTCATTTTTTGCGTTTTTCGGCCAAATAACTTAAATTCCGCGCGATTCCCATATTTTAGTGTGTTATAGCCCACGCCTTCCGAGTGGTCCTGGGACCTCCGGACCCCTATCGCCTAATATTTTTCCGGACTATCAAATAAGACCAAAGGAACCATAGTCACCGCCCTGCCAAGATCTTTCCACAGTTTTTGCATGTTACTGAAAAAGACCTAGAATTTTGCCCGATTCCCATATTTTCGTGTGCTATACCCACGCATTCCGAGTGGTCCCAAGAGCCGCGGACCCCGATCGCCTAAAATATTTCCGGGCAATCCAATACGACCTAAGGAACCATATTATCCGCCCTGCCATGATCGTTCCTTATTTTTTGCGTTTTTCGGCCAAACAACTAGAATTCTGCGCGATTCCCATATTTTTGTGTGTTATAGCCCACGCCTTCCGAGGGTTCCCGGGACCTCCGGACCCCGATCGCCTAAAAATTTTCCAGACTATCAAATAAGACCAAAGGAACCACAGTCACCGCCTTGCCAAGATCTTTCCACATTTTTTGCATGTTACTGAAAAAGACCTAGATTTTCTCCTGATTCCCATATTTTCGTGTGCTATACCCACGCATTCCGAATGGTCCCAAGAGACGCGGACCCCTATCGCCTAAAATTTTTCCGGACTATCAAATAAGACCTAAGGAACCATAGTCACCGTCCAGCCATGATCGTTCCTAGTTTTTTCCGTTTTTCGGCCAAAAAACTAGAATTCCGCGCGATTTCCATATTTTCGTGTCCTATAGCCCACGCCGTCCAAGTGAACCCGGGAACTCCGGACCCCTATCGCCTAAAATTTTTCCGGGCCATCAAATACGACTTAAGGAACCATAGTAACCGCCCCGTGATCATCGTTTCGCATTTTTTGCATTTTTCGGCCAAAAAACTAGAATTACGCCCGATTCCCATATTTTCGTGTGCTATACCCACGCCTTCCAAGTGGTCCGGGGAGCCGCGGACCCCGATCGCCTAAAATTTTTCCGGGCCATCAAATACAACCTAAGGAACCATAGTTACCGCCTCGCCATGATCGTTCCTCATTTATTGCGTTTTTCGGCCAAAAAGCTAGAATTCTGCTCGATTACCATATTTTTGTGTGCCCCACGCCTTCCGAGTGGGCCGGGCCGCCAGACTCGGATCGCCTAAAAAATTTTCGGGCCATCAATTAGGACCTAAGGAACCATAGTCACCGCCTTGCCATGATCATTTCTCGTATTTTGCATTTTTGGCCAAAAAACTAGAATTCCGCCCGATTCCCATATTTTTGTGTGCTATCGCCCACGCCTTCCGAGTGGGTCGGGCCCCCCGGAGCAGGATCGCCTAAAATTTTTTCGGACTATCAAATATGACCTAAGGAACCATAGTCACCGCCCCGCCATGATCGTTCCTAGTCTTTTGCGTTTTTTAGCCAAAAAACTAGAATTCCACGCGATTTCCATATTTTTGTGTGCTTTAGCCCACCCCTTCCAAGGGGTCCCGGAAACCCCGAACCTTGGTCATCTAAAAACTTTTCGGGCCATCAAATACGACCTAAGGAACCATAATAACCACCCCGCCATGATCGTTCCTCATTTTTTGTGTTTTTCGGCCAAACAACTAGAATTCCACGCGATTCCCATATTTTTGTGTGTTATAGCCCACGCCTTCCGAGTGGTCCCGGGACCTCCTGACCCCTATCGCCTAAAAATTTTCCGGACTATCAAATACGACCTAAGGAACCATAGTATCCGACCCGCCATGATCGTTCCTCATTTTTTGCGTTTTTCGGCCAAACAACTAGAATTCAGCGCGATTCCCATATTTTTGTGTGTTATAGCCCACGCCTTCCGAGTGGTCCCGGGACCTCCGGACCCCTATCGCCTAATATTTTTCCGGACTATCAAATAAGACCAAAGGAACCATAGTCACCGCTCTGCCAAGATGTTTCCACATCTTTTGCATGTTACTGAAAAAGACCTAGAATTTCGCCCGGTTCCCATATTTTCGTGTGCTATACCCACGCCTTCCAAGTGAACCCGGGAACTCCGGACTCCTATAGCCTAAAATTTTTCCGGACTATCAAATACGACCTGAGGAACCATAGTCACCACCCAGCCATGATCATTCCTCATTTGTTGCGTTTTTCGGCCAAAAAACTAGAATTCCGCCTGATTACAATATTTTTGTGTGCTATTGCCCACGCCTTCCGAGTGGGCCGGGCCGCCGGACTCGTATCGCCTAAAAAATTTTCGGGCCATCAATTAGGACCTAAGGAACCATAGTCACCACCTCGCCATGATCGTTTCTCATTTTTTTCATTTTTTGGACAAAAAACTAGAATTCCGCCCGATTCCCATATTTTTGTGTGCCCCACGCCTTCCGAGTGGGCCGGGCCGCCGGACTCGGATCGCATAAAAAATTTTAGGGCCATCAATTACGACCTAAGGAACCATAGTCACCGCCTCGCCAAGATCGTTCCTCATTTTTATGCATTGTTTGGCCAAAAAACTAGAATTCCGCCCGATTCCCATATTTTTGTGTGCTATCCCCCACGCCTTCCGAGTGGGTCGGGCCCCCCGGAGCCGGATCGCCTAAAAATTTTCCGGACTATCAAATACGACCTACGGAACCATAGTCACTGCCCCTCCATGATCCTTCCTAGTCTTTTGCATTTTTCAGCCAAAAAACTAGAATTCCGCGCGATTTCCATATTTTCTAGGGGTCCCGGGAACCCCGAACCCCGATCGCCTAAAAATTTTTCGGGCCATCAAATACGACCTAAGGAACCATAGTAACCACCCCGCCATGATCGTTCCTCATTTTTTGCGTTTTTCGGCCAAACAACTAGAATTCCGCGCGATTCCCATATTTTTGTATGTTATAGCCCATGCCTTCCAAGGGCTTCCGGGAACCCCGAACCCCGATCTCCTAAAACATTTCCGGGCCATCAAATACGACCTAAGGAACAATAGTAACCACCCCGCCATGATCGTTCCTCATTTTTTGCATTTTTCGGCCAAACAACTAGAATTCCGCGCCATTCCTATATTTTTGTGTGTTATAGCTTACGCCTTCCGAGTGGTCCCGGGAGCCGTGGACCCTGATCGCCTAAAATTTTCCGGGCCATCAAATACGACCTAAGGAACCATAGTCACCGCCCAGCCATGATCGTTCCTCATTTATTGCATTTTTCGGCCAAAAAACTAGAATTCCGCTCGATTACCATATTTTTGTGTGCCCCACGCCTTCCGAGTGGGCCGGGCCGCCGGACTCGGATCGCCTAAAAAATTTTCGGGCCATCAATTAGGACCTAAGGAACCATAGTCACTGCCTCGCAAAGATCGTTACTCATTTTTTTGCATTTTTTGGCCAAAAAACTAGAATTCCGCCCGATTTCCATATTTTTGTGTGCTATCCCCCACGCCTTCCGAGTGGGTCGGGCCCCCCGGAGCCGGATCTCCTAAAAATTTTCCGGACTATCTAATACGACCTAAGGCACCATAGTCACCGCCCCGCCATGATCCTTCTTAGTCTTTTGTGTTTTTTAGCCAAAAAACTAGAATTTCGCACGATTTCCATATTTTCGTGTGCTTTAGCCCATGCCTTCCAAGGGGTCCCAGGAACCCCGAACCCCGATCGCCTAAAAAATTTCCGGGCCATTAAATACGACCTAAGAAACCATAGTAACCACCCCGCCATGATCGTTCCTCATTTTTTGCATTTTTCGGCCAAACAACTAGAATTCCGCGTGATTCCCATATTTTTGTGTGTTATAGCCCACGCCTTAAGAGTGGTCCCGGGACCTCCGGACCCCTAGCGCCTAATATTTTTCTGGACTATCAAATAAGACCAAAGGAACCATAGCCACCGCCCAGCCATGATCATTCCTCATTTGTTGCATGTTTCGGCTAAAAAAACTAGAATTTCGCCAGATTACAATATTTTTGTGTGCTATTTGCCCACCCTTCCAAGTGGTTCCGGGACTCCCGGACGCCGATCGCCTAAAATTTTTCCGGGCCATCAAATACGACCTAAGGAACCATAGTAACCGCCCCGCCATCATTGTTTCTCATTTTTTGCATTTTTCGGCCAAAAAACTAGAATTACGCCCGATTCCCATATTTTCGTGTGCTACGCCTTCCAAGTGGTCCGAGGAGCCGCGGACCCCTATCGCCTAAAATTTTTCCGGACTATCAAATAAGACCAAAGGAACCATAGTCACCGCCCAACCATGATCATTCCTCATTTGTTGCATTTTTCGGCCAAAAAACTAGAATTCCGCCCGATTACAATATTTTTGTGTGCTATTGCCCACCCTTCCAAGTGGTTCCGGGACCCCCGGACCCCGATCGCCTAAAATTTTTTCGGGCCGTCAAATACGACCTAAGGAACCATAGTAACCGCCCCGCCATCATCGTTTCTCATTTTTTGCGTTTTTCGACCAAACAACTAGAATTCCGCGCGATTCCCATATTTTTGTGTGTTATAGCCCACGCCTTCCGAGTGGTCCCGGGTCCTCCGGAACCCTATCGCCTAATATTTTTTCGGACTATCAAATAAGACCAAAGGAACCATAGTCACCGCCCTACCAAGATGTTTCCACATGTTTTGCATGTTACTGAAAAAGACCTAGAATTTTGCCCGATTCCCATATTTTCGTGTGCTATACCCACGCATTCCGAGTGGTCCCAAGAGCCGCGGACCCCGATTGCCTAACATTTTTCCGGGCAATCAAATACGACCTAAGGAACCATAGTATCCGCCCCGCCATGATCGTTCCTTATTTTTTCGTTTTTCGGCCAAACAACTAGAATTCCGCGCGATTCCCATATTTTTGTGTGTTATAGCCCACACCTTCCGAGTGGTACCGGGACCTCCGGACCCCTATCGCCTAAAATTTTTCCGGACTATCAAATACGACCTAAAGAACCATAGTATCCGCCCCGCCATGATCGTTCCTCATTTTTTACGTTTTTCGGCCAAACAACTAGAATTCCGCGCAATTCCCATATTTTCGTGTCCTATAGCCTACGCCTTCCAAGTGAACCCGGGAAATCCGGACACCTATCGCCTAAAATTTTTCCGGGCTATCAAATACGACCTAAGGAACCATAGTCAACCCCCAGCCACGATCATTCCTCATTTGTTGCGTTTTTCGGCCAAAAAACTAGAATTTCGCCCGATTCCCATATTTTCGTGTGCTATACGCACTCCTTCCAAGTGGTCCGGGGAGCCACGGACCCCGATCGCCTAAAATTTTTCCGGACTATCAAATACTACCTAAGGTACCATAGTCACCGCCCCACCATGATCGTTCCAAATGCTTTGCATTTTTCGGCGAAAAAACTAGAACTCCGCGTGATTTGCATATTTTCGTGTGCTATAGCTTACGCCTTCCGAGTGGTCCCGGGAGCCATGGACCCCGATCGCCTAAAATTTTCCGGGCCATCAAATACGACCTAAGGAACCATAGTCACTGCCCCGCCATGATCGTTCCTCGTTTATTGCGTTTTTGGCCAAAAAACTAGAATTCCGCCCGATTCCCATATTTTTGTGTGCTATCCCCCACGCCTTCCGAGTGGGTCGGGCACCCCGGAGCCGGATCGCCTAAAAATTTTACGAACTATCAAATACGACCTAAGGAACCATAGTCACCGCCCCGCCATGATCCTTTCTAGTCTTTTGCGTTTTTCAGCCAAAAAACTAGAATTCCGCGCGATTTCCATATTTTCGTGTGCTTTAGCTCATGCCTTCCAAGGGGTCCCGGGAACCCCGAACCCCGATCGCCTAAATATTTTCCGGGACATCAAATACGACATAAGGAACCATAGTAACCACCCCGCCATGATCGTTCCTCATTTTTTGCGTTTTTCGGACAAACAACTAGAATTCCGCGCTATTCCCATATTTTTGTGTGTTATAGCCCACCCCTTCCAAGGGCTTCCGGGAACCCCGAACCCCGATCGCCTAAAAATTTTCCGGGCCATCAAATACGACCTAAGGAACCATAGTAACTACCCTGCCATGATCGTTCCTCATTTTTTGCATTTTTCGGCCAAACAACTAGAATTCCGCGCATTTCCCATATTTTTGTGTGTTATAGCCCACGCCTTCCGAGTGGTCCCGGGACCTCCGGACCCCTATCGCCTAATATTTTTCCGGACTATCAAATAAGACCAAAGGAACCATAGCCACCGCCCAGCCATGATCAATCCTCATTTTTTCCGTTTTTCGGCCAAATAACTAGAATTCCGCCCTTCCAAGTGGTTCCGTGACCCCCGGACGCCGATCGCCTAAAATTTTTCCGGGCCGTCAAATACGACCTAAGGAACCATACTAACCACCCCGCCATCATCGTTTCTCATTTTTTGCATTTTTCGGCCAAAAAACTAGAATTACGCCCGATTCCCATATTTTCGTGTGCTACGCCTTCCAAGTGGTCCGAGGAGCCGCGGACCCCTATCGCCTAAAATATTTCCGGACTATCAAATAAGACCAAAGGAACCATAGTCACCGCCCAGCCATGATCATTCCTCATTTTTTGCATTTTTCGGCCAAAAACCTAGAATTCCGCCCGATTACAATATTTTTGTGTGCTATTGCCCACCCTTCCAAGTGGTTCCGGGACCCCCGGACCCCGATCGCCTAAAATTTTTCCGGGCCGTCAAATACGACCTAAGGAACCATAGTAACCGCCCCGCCATCATCGTTTCTCATTTTTTGCATTTTTCGGCCAAACAACTAGAATTCCGCGCGATTCCCATATTTTTGTGTGTTATAGCCCACGCCTTCCGAGTGGTCCCGGGTCCTCCGGACCCCTATCGCCTAATATTTTTCCGGACTATCAAATAAGACCAAAGGAACTATAGTCACCGCCCTGCCAAGATTTTTCCACATTTTTTGCATGTTACTGAAAAAGACCTAGAATTTTGCCCGATTCCCATATTTTCGTGTGCTATACCCACGCATTCCGAGTGGTCCCAAGAGCCGCGGACCCCGATCGCCTAACATTTTTCCGGGCCATCAAATACGATATAAGGAACCATAGTAACCACCCCGCCATGATCGTTCCTCATTTTTTGCGTTTTTCGGTCAAACAACTAGAATTCCGCGCGATTCCCATATTTTTGTGTGTTATAGCCCACGCCTTGCAAGTGAACCCGGGAAATCCGGACACTTATCGCCTAAAATTTTTCCGGACTATCAAATACGACCTAAGGAACCATAGTCACCGCCCAGCCATTATCATTCCTCATTTGTTGCGTTTTTCGGCCAAAAAACTAGAATTCCGCCCGATTACAATATATTTGTGTGCTATTGCCCACGCCTTTCGAGTGGTCCAGGGACCTACGGACCCCTATCGCCTAAATTTTTTCCGGACTATCAAATACGACCTAAGGAACCATAGTATCCGTCCCACCATGATCGTTTCTCATTTTTTGCATTTTTCGGCCAAACAACAAGGATTCCAAGCCATCCCATATTTTTGTGTGTTATAGCCCACTCCTTCCGAGTGGTCCCGGGTCTCCGGACCCCTATCGCCTAAAATTTTTCCGGACTATCAAATAAGACCTAAGGAACCATAGTCACCGCCCAGCCTTGATCGTTCCTAGTTTTTTCTATTTTTCGGCCAAAAAACTAGAATTCCGCGCGATTCCCATATTTTCATGTCCCATAGCCCACGCCTTCCAAGTGAACCTGGGAACTCCGGACCCCTATCGCCTAAAATTTTTTCGTATTATCAAATACAACCTAAGGAACCATAGTCGCCGTCCAGCCATGATCATTCCTCATTTGTTGCGTTTTTCGGCCAAAAAACTAGAATTTCGCCCGATTACAATATTTTTGTGTGCTATTGCCCAACCTTCCAAGTGTTTCCGGGACCCCCGGACCCCGATCGCCTAAAAATTTTTTGGGCCATCAAATATGACCTAAGGAACCATAGTAACCGCCCCGCCATCATCGTTTCTCATTTTTTGCATTTTTCGGTCAAAAAACTAGAATTACGCCCGATTCCCATATTTTCGTGTGCTATACCCTCGCCTTCCAAGTGGTCCGGGGAGCAGCAAACCCCGATCGCCTAAAATTTTTCCGGACTATCAAATAAGACCAAAGGAACCATAGTCACCGCCCATCCATGATCATTCCTCATTTGTTGCATTTTTCGGCCAATAAACTAGAATTCCGCCCGATTACAATATTTTTGTGTGCTATTGCCCACCCTTCCGAGTGGTCCCGGGACCTCCTGACCCCTATCGCCTAAAATTTTTCCGGGCCGTCAAATACGACCTAAGGAACCATAGTAACCGCCCCGCCATGATCGTTCCTCATATTTTTCTTTTTTCGGCCAAACAACTAGAATTCCGCGCGATTCCCATAATTTTGTGTGTTATAGCCCACGCCTTCCGAGTGGTCCCGGGACCTCCGGACCCCTATCGCCTAATATTTTTCCGGACTATCAAATAAGACCAAAGGAATCATAGTCACCTCCCTGCCAAGATGTTTCCACATTCTTTGCATGTTACTGAAAAAGACCTAGAATTTTGCCCGATTCCCATATTTTCGTGTGCTATACCCACGCATTCCGAGTGGTCCCAAGAGCCGCGGACCCCGATCGCCTAAAATTTTTCCGGGCAATCAAATAAGAACTAAGGAACCATAGTATCCGCCCTGCCATGATCGTTCCTTATTTTTTGCGTTTTTCGGCCAAACAACTAGAATTCCGCGCGATTCCCATATTTTGGTGTGTTATAGCCCACGCCTTCCGAGTGGTCTCGGGACCTCCGGACCCCTATCGCCTAAAATTTTTCCGGACTATCAAATACGACCTAAGGAACCATAGTAACCGCCCCGCCATCATCGTTTCTCTTTTTTGCATTTTTCGGCCAAAAAACTAGAATTACGCCCGATTCCCATATTTTCGTGTGCTATACCCACTCCTTCCAAGTGGTCCGGGGAGCCACGGACCCCGATCGCCTAAAATTTTTCCGGACTATCAAATACGACCTAAGGTACCATAGTCACCGCCCCACCATGATCGTTCCAAATGCTTTGCATTTTTCGGCCAAAAACCTAGAACTCCGCGCGATTTGCATATTTTCGTGTGCTATAGCTTACGCCTTCCGAGTGGTCCCGGGAGCCGTGGACCCTCATCGTCTAAAATTTTCCGGGCCATCAAATACGACCTAAGGAACCATAGTCACTACCCCGCCATGATCGTTCCTCATTTATTGCGTTTTTCGGCCAAAAAACTAGAATTCCGCTCGATAACCATATTTATGTGTGCCCCACGCCTTCCGAGTGGGCCGGGCCGCCGGACTCGGATCGCCTAAAAAATTTTCGGGCCATCAAGTATGACCTAAGGAACCATAGTCACCGCCTCGCCAAGATCATTCCTCATTTTTTTGCATTGTTTGGCCAAAAAACTAGAATTCCGCCCGATTCCCATATTTTTGTGTGCTATCCCCCACGCCTTCCGAGTGGGTCGGGCCCCCCGGAGCCGGATCGCCTAAAAATTTTCCGGACTATCAAATACGACCTAAGGAACCATAGTCACCGCCCCGCCATGATTCTTCCTAGTCTTTTGCATTTTTCAGCCAAAAAACTAGAATTCCGCGCGATTTCCATATTTTCGTGTGCAAAGCCCATGCCTTACAAGGGGTCCTGGGAACCCCGAACCCCGATCGCCTAAAAATTTTCCGGGCCATCAAATACGACATAAGGAACCATAGTAAACACCCCGCCATGATCGTTCCTCATTTTTTGCGTTTTTCGGCCAAACAACTAGAATTCCGCGCGATTCCCATATTTTTGTGTGTTATAGCCCACCCCTTCCAAGGGCTTCCGGGAACCCCGAACCCCGATCGCCTAAAAATTTTCCGGGCCATCAAATACGACCTAAGGAACCATAGTAACTACCCTGCCATGATCGTTCCTCATTTTTTGCATTTTTCGGCCAAACAACTAGAATTCCGCGCGATTCCCATATTTTTGTGTGTTATAGCCCACGCCTTCCGAGTGGTCCCGGGACCTCCGGACCCCTATCGCCTAATATTTTTCCGGACTATCAAATAAGACCAAAGGAACCATAGCTACCGCCCAGCCATGATTAATCCTCATTTGTTCCGTTTTTCAGCCAAAACACTTGAATTCCGCCCGATTACAATATTTTTGTGTGCTATTGCCCACCCTTCCAAGTGGTTCCGGGACCCCCGGACGCCGATCGCCTAAAATTTTTCCGGGCCGTCAAGTACGACCTAAGGAACCATAGTAACCGCGCCGCCATCATCGTTTCTCATTTTTTGCATTTTTCGGCCAAAAAACTAGAATTACGCCCGATTCCCATATTTTCGTGTGCTACGCCTTCCAAGTGGTCCGAGGAGCCGCGGACCCCTATCGCCTAAAATTTTTCTGGACTATCAAATAAGACCAAAGGAACCATAGTCACCGCCCAGCCATGATCATTCCTCATTTGTTGCATTTTTCGGCCAAAAAACTAGAATTCCGCCCGATTACAATATTTTTGTGTGCAATTGCCCACCCTTCCAAATGGTTCCGGGACCCCCGGACCCCAATCGCCTATAATTTTTCCGGGCCATCAAATACGACCTAAGGAACCATAGTAACCGCCCCGCCATCATCGTTTCTCATTTTTTGCATTTTTCGGCCAAACAACTAGAATTCCGCGCGATTCCCATATTTTTGTGTGTTATAGCCCACGCCTTCCGAGTGGTCCCGGGTCCTCCGGACCCCTATCGCCTAATATTTTTCCGGACTATCAAATAAGACCAAAGGAACTATAGTCACCGCCCTGCCAAGATTTTTCCACAGTTTTCGCATCTTACTGAAAAAGACCTAGAATTTTGCCCGAATCCCATATTTTCGTGTGCTATACCCACGCATTCCGAGTGGTCCCAAGAGCTGCAGACCCCGATCGCCTAACATTTTTTCGGGCCATCAAATACGACATAAGGAACCATAGTAACCACCCCGCCATGATCGTTCCTCATTTTTTGCGTTTTTCGGCCAAACAACTAGAATTCCGCACGATTCCCATATTTTTGTGTGTTATAGCCCACGCCTTCCAAGTGAACCCGGGAAATCCGGACACTTATCGCCTAAAAATTTTCTGGACTATCAAATACGACCTAAGGAACCATAGTCACAGCCCAGCCATTATCATTCCTCATTTGTTGCGTTTTTCGTCCAAAAAACTAGAATTCCGCCCGATTACAATATATTTGTGTGCTATTGCCCATGCCTTCCGAGTGGTCCAGGGACCTCCGGACCCCTATCGCCTAAATTTTTTCTGGACTATCAAATACGACCTAAGGAACCATAGAATCCGCCCCACAATGATCGTTCCTCATTTTTTGCATTTTTCGGCCAAACAACAAGGATTCCGCGCCATCCCATATTTTTGTGTGTTATAGCCCACTCCTTCCGAGTGGTCCCGGGTCTCCGGACCCCTATCGCCTAAAATTTTTCCGGACTATCAAATACGACCTAAGGAACCATAGTCACCGCCCAGCCATTATCATTCCTCATTTGTTGCATTTTTCGGCCAAAAAACTAGAATTCCGCCCGATTACAATATTTTTGTGTGCTATTTGCCCACCCTTCCAAGTGGTTCCGGGACCCCCGGACCCCGATCGCCTAAAATTTTTCCAGGCCGTCAAATACGACCTAAGGAACCATAGTAACTGCCCCTCCATCATCGTTTCTCATTTTTTGCATTTTTCGGTCAAAAACCTAGAATTACGCCCGATTCTCATATTTTCGTGTGCTATACCCACGCCTTCTAAGTGGTATGGGGAGCTGCGGACCCCGATCGCCTAAAATTTTTCCAGACTATAAAATACGACCTAAGGTACCATAGTCACCGCCCACTATGATCGTTCCAAATGCTTTGCATTTATCGGCCAAAAAACTATAACTCCGCGCGATTTGCATATTTTCGTGTGCTATAGCCCACGCCTTCCGAGTGGTCCCGGGAGTCGTGGACCCCGATCGCCTAAAATTTTTCGGGCCATCAAATACGACCTAAGGAACCATAATCACCGCCCCGCCATGATCGTTCCTCATTTATTGCGTTTTTCGGCCAAAAAACTAGAATTCCGCGCGATTCCCATATTTTTGTGTGTTATAGCCCACGCCTTCCGAGTGGTCCCGGGACCTCCGGACCCCGATCGCCTAAAATTTTTCCGGACTCTCAAATAAGACCAAAGGAACCATACTCACCGCCCAGCCATGATCATTCCTCATTTGTTGCATTTTTCGGCCAAAAAACTAGAATTCCGCCCGATTACAATATTTTTGTGTGCTATTGCCCACCCTTCCAAGTGGTTCCGGGACCCCCGGACCGTGATCGGCTAAAAATTTTCCGGGCCGTCAAATACGACCTAAGGAACCATAGTAACCGCCCCGCCATGATCGTTCCTCATTTTTTGCATTTTTCGGCCAAAAAACTAGAATTCCGCCCGATTACAATATTTTTGTGTGCTATTGCCCACCCTTCCAAGGATTCCCGGGAACCCCGAACCCCGATCGCCTAAAAATTTTCGGGGCCATCAAATACGACCTAAGGAACCATAGTAACCACCCCGCCATGATCGTTCCTCATTTTTTGCGTTTTTCGGCCAAACAACTAGAATTTCGCGCGATTCCCATATTTAGCCCACGCCTTCCGAGTGGTCCCAGGACCTCCTGACCCCTATCGCCTAAAATTTTTCCGGACTATCAAATACGACCTAAGGAACCATAGTACCCGCCCCGCCATGATCGTTCCTCATATTTTGCGTTTTTCGGCCAAACAACTAGAATTCCGCGCGATTCCCATATTTTTGAGTGTTATAGCCCACGCCTTCCGAGTGGTCCCGGGACCTCTGGACCCCTATCGCCTAATATTTTTCCGAACTATCAAATAAGACCAAAGGAACCATAGTCACCACCCTGCCAAGATCTTTCCATATTTTTTGCATGTTACTGAAAAAGACCTAGAATTTCGCCCGATTCCCATATTTTCGTGTGCTATACCCACGCATTCCGAGTGGTCCCAAGAGCCGCGGACCCCGATCGCCTAAAATTTTTCCGGGCAATCAATTACGACCTAAGGAACCATAGTATCTGCCCCGCCATGATCGTTCCTTATTTATTGAGTTTTTCGGCCAAACAATTAGAATTCCGCGTGATTTCCATATTTTTGTGTGTTATAGCCCACACCTTCCGAGTGGTCCCGGGACCTCCAGACCCCTATAGCCTAAAATTTTTCCGGACTATCAAATACGACCTAAGGAACCATAGTATCCGCAGCGCCCTGAACGTTCCTCATTGTTTGCATTTTTCGGCCAAACGACTAGAATTCCGCTCCGGACCCCTATCGCCTAATCTTTTTCCGGACTATCAAATAAGACCAAAGCAACCATAGTCACCGGCCAGCCATGATCATTCCTCATTTGTTGCGATTTTTGGCCAAAAAACTAGAATTCCGCCCGATTACAATATTTTTGTGTGCTTTTGCCCACCCTTCCAAGTGGTTCCGGGACCCCCGGACCCCGATCGCCTAAAATATTTTCGGGCTGTCAAATACGACCTAAGGAACCATAGTAACCGCCCCGCCATCATCGTTTCTAATTTTTTGCATATTTCGGCCAAAAAACTAAAATTACGCCCGATTCCCATATTTTCGTGTGCTACGCCTTCCAAGTGGTCCGAGGAGCCGCGGACCCCTATCGCCTAAAATTTTTCTGGACTATCAAATAAGACCAAAGGAACCATAGTCACCGCCCAGCCATGATCATTCCTCATTTGTTGCATTTTTCGGCCAAAAAACTAGAATTCCGCCCGATTACAATATTTTTGTGTGCAATTGCCCACCCTTCCAAATGGTTCCGGGACCCCCGGACCCCAATCGCCTATAATTTTTCCGGGCCATCAAATACGACCTAAGGAACCATAGTAACCGCCCCGCCATCATCGTTTCTCATTTTTTGCATTTTTCGGCCAAACAACTAGAATTCCGCGCGATTCCCATATTTTTGTGTGTTATAGCCCACGCCTTCCGAGTGGTCCCGGGTCCTCCGGACCCCTATCGCCTAATATTTTTCCGGACTATCAAATAAGACCAAAGGAACTATAGTCACCGCCCTGCCAAGATTTTTCCACAGTTTTCGCATCTTACTGAAAAAGACCTAGAATTTTGCCCGAATCCCATATTTTCGTGTGCTATACCCACGCATTCCGAGTGGTCCCAAGAGCTGCAGACCCCGATCGCCTAACATTTTTTCGGGCCATCAAATACGACATAAGGAACCATAGTAACCACCCCGCCATGATCGTTCCTCATTTTTTGCGTTTTTCGGCCAAACAACTAGAATTCCGCACGATTCCCATATTTTTGTGTGTTATAGCCCACGCCTTCCAAGTGAACCCGGGAAATCCGGACACTTATCGCCTAAAAATTTTCTGGACTATCAAATACGACCTAAGGAACCATAGTCACAGCCCAGCCATTATCATTCCTCATTTGTTGCGTTTTTCGTCCAAAAAACTAGAATTCCGCCCGATTACAATATATTTGTGTGCTATTGCCCATGCCTTCCGAGTGGTCCAGGGACCTCCGGACCCCTATCGCCTAAATTTTTTCTGGACTATCAAATACGACCTAAGGAACCATAGAATCCGCCCCACAATGATCGTTCCTCATTTTTTGCATTTTTCGGCCAAACAACAAGGATTCCGCGCCATCCCATATTTTTGTGTGTTATAGCCCACTCCTTCCGAGTGGTCCCGGGTCTCCGGACCCCTATCGCCTAAAATTTTTCCGGACTATCAAATACGACCTAAGGAACCATAGTCACCGCCCAGCCATTATCATTCCTCATTTGTTGCATTTTTCGGCCAAAAAACTAGAATTCCGCCCGATTACAATATTTTTGTGTGCTATTTGCCCACCCTTCCAAGTGGTTCCGGGACCCCCGGACCCCGATCGCCTAAAATTTTTCCAGGCCGTCAAATACGACCTAAGGAACCATAGTAACTGCCCCTCCATCATCGTTTCTCATTTTTTGCATTTTTCGGTCAAAAACCTAGAATTACGCCCGATTCTCATATTTTCGTGTGCTATACCCACGCCTTCTAAGTGGTATGGGGAGCTGCGGACCCCGATCGCCTAAAATTTTTCCAGACTATAAAATACGACCTAAGGTACCATAGTCACCGCCCACTATGATCGTTCCAAATGCTTTGCATTTATCGGCCAAAAAACTATAACTCCGCGCGATTTGCATATTTTCGTGTGCTATAGCCCACGCCTTCCGAGTGGTCCCGGGAGTCGTGGACCCCGATCGCCTAAAATTTTTCGGGCCATCAAATACGACCTAAGGAACCATAATCACCGCCCCGCCATGATCGTTCCTCATTTATTGCGTTTTTCGGCCAAAAAACTAGAATTCCGCGCGATTCCCATATTTTTGTGTGTTATAGCCCACGCCTTCCGAGTGGTCCCGGGACCTCCGGACCCCGATCGCCTAAAATTTTTCCGGACTCTCAAATAAGACCAAAGGAACCATACTCACCGCCCAGCCATGATCATTCCTCATTTGTTGCATTTTTCGGCCAAAAAACTAGAATTCCGCCCGATTACAATATTTTTGTGTGCTATTGCCCACCCTTCCAAGTGGTTCCGGGACCCCCGGACCGTGATCGGCTAAAAATTTTCCGGGCCGTCAAATACGACCTAAGGAACCATAGTAACCGCCCCGCCATGATCGTTCCTCATTTTTTGCATTTTTCGGCCAAAAAACTAGAATTCCGCCCGATTACAATATTTTTGTGTGCTATTGCCCACCCTTCCAAGGATTCCCGGGAACCCCGAACCCCGATCGCCTAAAAATTTTCGGGGCCATCAAATACGACCTAAGGAACCATAGTAACCACCCCGCCATGATCGTTCCTCATTTTTTGCGTTTTTCGGCCAAACAACTAGAATTTCGCGCGATTCCCATATTTAGCCCACGCCTTCCGAGTGGTCCCAGGACCTCCTGACCCCTATCGCCTAAAATTTTTCCGGACTATCAAATACGACCTAAGGAACCATAGTACCCGCCCCGCCATGATCGTTCCTCATATTTTGCGTTTTTCGGCCAAACAACTAGAATTCCGCGCGATTCCCATATTTTTGAGTGTTATAGCCCACGCCTTCCGAGTGGTCCCGGGACCTCTGGACCCCTATCGCCTAATATTTTTCCGAACTATCAAATAAGACCAAAGGAACCATAGTCACCACCCTGCCAAGATCTTTCCATATTTTTTGCATGTTACTGAAAAAGACCTAGAATTTCGCCCGATTCCCATATTTTCGTGTGCTATACCCACGCATTCCGAGTGGTCCCAAGAGCCGCGGACCCCGATCGCCTAAAATTTTTCCGGGCAATCAATTACGACCTAAGGAACCATAGTATCTGCCCCGCCATGATCGTTCCTTATTTTTTGCGTTTTTCGGCCAAACAATTAGAATTCCGCGCGATTTCCATATTTTTGTGTGTTATAGCCCACACCTTCCGAGTGGTCCCGGGACCTCCAGACCCCTATCGCCTAAAATTTTTCCGGACTATCAAATACGACCTAAGGAACCATAGTATCCGCAGCGCCCTGAACGTTCCTCATTGTTTGCATTTTTCGGCCAAACGACTAGAATTCCGCTCCGGACCCCTATCGCCTAATCTTTTTCCGGACTATCAAATAAGACCAAAGCAACCATAGTCACCGGCCAGCCATGATCATTCCTCATTTGTTGCGATTTTTGGCCAAAAAACTAGAATTCCGCCCGATTACAATATTTTTGTGTGCTTTTGCCCACCCTTCCAAGTGGTTCCGGGACCCCCGGACCCCGATCGCCTAAAATATTTTCGGGCTGTCAAATACGACCTAAGGAACCATAGTAACCGCCCCGCCATCATCGTTTCTAATTTTTTGCATATTTCGGCCAAAAAACTAAAATTACGCCCGATTCCCATATTTTCGTGTGCTATACCCACGCCTTCCAAGTGGTCCGGGGAGCCGCGGACCCCGATCGCCTAAAATTTTTCCGGACTATCAAATAAGACCAAAGGAACCATAGTCACCACCCAGCCATGATCATTCCTCATTTGTTGCATTTTTCGGCCAAAAAACTAGAATTTCGCCCGATTACAATATTTTTGTGTGCTATTGCCCACCCTTCCAAGTGGTTCCGGGACCCCCGGACCCGGATCGGCTAAAAATTTTCCGGGCCGTCAAATACGACCTAAGGAACCATAGTAACCGCCCCGCCATGATCGTTCCTCATTTTTTGCGTTTTTTGGCCAAAAAACTAGATTTCCGCCCGATTCCCTTATTTTTGTGTGCTATCGCCCACGCCGCCCGAGTGGGTCGGGCCCCCCGGAGCCGGATCGTCTAAAAATTTTCCAGACTATCAAATACGACCTAAGGAACCATAGTCACCGCCCCGCCATGATCGTTCCAAATGCTTTGCATTTTTCGGCCAAAAAACTAGAACTCCTCGCGATTTGCATATTTTAGTGTGCTATAGCTTACGCCTTCCGAGTGGTCCCGGGAGCCATGGACCCCGATCGGCAAAAATTTTCCAGGCCATCAAATACGACCTAAGAAACCATAGTCACTGCCCTGCCATGATCGTTCCTCATTTTTTGCATCTTTTGGCCAAAAAACTAGAATTCCGCCCGATTCCCATATTTTTGTGTGTTATAGCCCACGCCTTCCGAGTGGTCCCGGGACCTCTGGACCCCTATCGCCTAAAATTTTTCTGGGCCATCAAATACGACCTTAGTCACCGCCCCGCCATGATCGTTCCTAGTCTTTTGCGTTTTTCAGCCAAAAAACTAGAATTCCGTGCGATTTCCATATTTTCGTGTGCTTTAGCCCACGCCTTCCAAGGGGTCCCGGGAACCCCGAACCCCGATCGCCTAAAAATTTTCCGGGCCATCAAATACGACCTAAGGAACCATAGTAACCACCCCGCCATGATCGTTCCTCATTTTTTGCGTTTTTCGGCCAAACAACTAGAATTCCGCGCGATTCCCAAATTTTTGTGTGTTATAGCCCACGCCTTCCGAGTGGTCCCGGGACCTCTGGACCCCGATCGCCTAAAATTTTTCTGGACTATCAAATAAGACCAAAGGAACCATAGTCACCGCCTAGCCATGATCATTTCTCATTTGTTGCATTTTTCGGCCAAAAAACTAGAATTCCGCCCGATTACAATATTTTTGTGTGCTATTGCCCACCCTTCCAATTGGTTCCGGGACCCCCGGACCCCGATCGGCTAAAATTTTTTCGGGCCGTCAAATACGACCTAAGGAACCATAGTAACCGCCCCGCCATGATCGTTCCTCAGTTTTTGCATTTTTCGGCCAAAAAACTAGAATTTCGCCCGATTACAATATTTTTGTGTGCTATTGCCCACCCTTCCAAGGGGTCCCGGGAACCCCGAACCCCGATCGCCTAAAAATTTTCCGGGCCATCAAATATGACCTAAGGAACCATAGTAACCACCCCGCCATGATCGTTCCTCATTTTTTGCGTTTTTCGGCCAAACAACTAGAATTCCGCGCGATTCCCATATTTAGCCCACGCCTTCCGAGTGGTCCCAGGACCTCCTGACCCCTATCGCCTAAAATTTTTCCGGACTATCAAATACGACCTAAGGAACCATAGTATCCGCCCCGCCATGATCATTCCTCATGTTTTGCATTTTTCGGCCAAACACCTAGTATTCCGCGCAATTCCCATATTTTTGTGTGTTATAGCCCACGCCTTCCGAGTGGTCCCGGGACCTCTGGTCCCCTATCGCCTAATATTTTTCCGGACTATCAAATAAGACCAAAGGAACCATAGTCACCGCCCTGCCAAGATCTTTCCATATTTTTTGCATGTTACTGAAAAAAACCTAGAATTTCGTCCGATTCCCATATTTTCATGTGCTATACCCACGCATTCCGAGTGGTCCCAAGAGCCGCGGACCCCGATCGCCTAAAAATTTTCCAGTCCAGCAAATACGACCTAAGGAACCATAGTAACCACCCCGCCATGATCGTTCCTCATTTTTTGCATTTTTCGGCCAAACAACTAGAATTCCGCGCGATTCCCATATTTTTGTGTGTTATAGCCCACGCCTTCCGAGTGGTCCCAGGACCTCCTGACCCCTATCGCCTAAGATTTTTCCGGACTATCAAATACGACCTAAGGAACCATAGTATCCGCCCCTCCATGATCGTTCCTCATTTTTGGCGTTTTTCGGTCAAACAACTAGAATTCCGCGCGATTCCCATATTTTTGTATGTTATAGCCCACGCCTTCCGAGTGGTCCCGGGACCTCCGGACCCCTATCGCCTAATATTTTTCCGGACTATCAAATAAAACCAAAGGAACCATAGTCACCGCCCTGCCAAGATCTTTCCATACTTTTTGCATGTTACTAAAAAAGACCTAGAATTTCGCCTGATTCCCATATTTTCGTGTGCTATACCCACGCATTCCGAGTGGTCCCAAGAGCCGCGGACCTCGATCGCCTAAACTTTTTACGGGCAATCAAATACGACCTAAGGAACCATAGTATCCGCCTCGCCATGATCGTTCCTTATTTTTTGCATTTTTCGGCCAAACAACTAGAATTCCGCGCGATGCCCATATTTTTGTGTGTTATAGCCCACACCTTCCGAGTGGTCCCGGGACCTCCGGACCCCTATCGCCTAAAAATTTTTTTCCGGACTATCAAATACGACCTAAGGAACCATAGTATCCGCCCCGCCATGAACGTTTCTCATTTTTTGCGTTTTTCGGCCAAACAACTAGAATTCCGCTCCGGACCCCTATCGCCTAATATTTTTCCGAACTATCAAATAAGACCAAAGGAACCATAGTCACCGCCCAGCCATGATCATTCCTCATTTGTTGCGTTTTTTGGCCAAAAAACTAGAATTCCGCCCGATTACAATATTTTTGTGTGCTTTTGCCCACCCTTCCAAGTGGTTCCGGGACCCCCGGACCCCGATCGCCTAAAATATTTCCGGGCTGTCAAATACGACCTAAGGAACCATAGTAACCGCCCCGCCATCATCGTTTCTAATTTTTTGCATATTTCGGCCAAAAAACTAGAATGACGCCCGATTCCCATATTTTCGTGTGCTATACCCACGCCTTCCAAGTGGTCCGGGGAGCCGCGGACCCCGATCGCCTAAAATTTTTCCGGACTATCAAATAAGACCAAAGGAACCATAGTCACCGCCCAGCCATGATCATTCCTCATTTGTTGCATTTTTCGGCCAAAAAACTAGAATTTCGCCCGATTACAATATTTTTGTGTGCTATTGCCCACCCTTCCAAGTGGTTCCGGGACCCCCGGACCCCGATCGGCTAAAAATTTTCCGGGCCGTCAAATACGACCTAAGGAACCATAGTAACTGCCCCGCCATGATCGTTCCTCATTTTTTGCGTTTTTTGGCCAAAAAACTAGATTTCCGCCCGATTCCCTTATTTTTGTGTGCTATCGCCCACGCCGCCCGAGTGGGTCGGGCCCCCCGGAGCCGGATCGTCTAAAAATTTTCCAGACTATCTAATACGACCTAAGGAACCATAGTCACCGCCCCGCCATGATCGTTCCAAATGCTTTGCATTTTTCGGCCAAAAAACTAGAACTCCGCGCGATTTGCATATTTTAGTGTGCTATAGCTTACGCCTTCCGAGTGGTCCCGGGAGCCATGGACCCCGATCGGCAAAAATTTTCCAGGCCATCAAATACGACCTAAGAAACCATAGTCACCGCCCTGCCATGATTGTTCCTCATTTTTTGCATCTTTTGGCCAAAAAACTAGAATTCCGCCCGATTCCCATATTTTTGTGTGCTATCGCCCACGCCTTCCGAGTGTGTCGGGCCTCCCGGAGCCGGATCACCTAAAAATTTTCCGGACTATCAAATACGACCTAAGGAACCATAGTCACCGCCCCGCCATGATCGTTCCTAGTCTTTTGCGTTTTTCAGCCAAAAAAGTAGAATTCCGCGCGATTTCCATATTTTCGTGTGCTTTAGCCCACGCCTTCCAAGGGGTCCCGGGAACCCCGAACCCCGATCGCCTAAAAATTTTCCGGGCCATCAAATACGACCTAAGGAACCATAGTAACCACCCTGCCATGATCGTTCCTCATTTTTTGCGTTTTTCGGCCAAACAACTAGAATTCCGCGCGATTCCCAAATTTTTGTGTGTTATAGCCCACGCCTTCCGAGTGGTCCCGGGACCTCTGGACCCCGATCGCCTAAAATTTTTCTGGACTATCAAATAAGACCAAAGGAACCATAGTCACCTCCTAGCCATGATCATTTCTCATTTGTTGCATTTTTCGGCCAAAAAACTAGAATTCCGCCCGATTACAATATTTTTGTGTGCTATTGCCCACCCTTCCAATTGGTTCCGGGACTCCCGGACCCCGATCGGCTAAAATTTTTCCGGGCCGTCAAATACGACCTAAGGAACCATAGTAACCGCCCCGCCATGATCGTTCCTCAGTTTTTGCATTTTTCGGCCAAAAAACTAGAATTTCGCCCGATTACAATATTTTTGTGTGCTATTACCCACCCTTCCAAGGGGTCCCGGGAACCCCGAACCCCGATCGCCTAAAAATTTTCCGGGCCATCAAATATGACCTAAGGAACCATAGTAACCACCCCGCCATGATCGTTCCTCATTTTTTGCATTTTTCGGCCAAACAACTAGAATTCCGCGCGATTCCCATATTTAGCCCACGCCTTCCGAGTGGTCCCAGGACCTCCTGACCCCTATCGCCTAAAATTTTTCCGGACTATCAAATACGACCTAAGGAACCATAGTATCCGCCCCGCCATGATCGTTCCTCATGTTTTGCATTTTTCGGCCAAACACCTAGTATTCCGCGCGATTCCCATATTTTTGTGTGTTATAGCCCACGCCTTCCGAGTGGTCCCGGGACCTCTGGACCCCTATCGCCTAATATTTTTCCGGACTATCAAATAAGACCAAAGGAACCATAGTCACCGCCCTGCCAAGATCTTTTCATATTTTTTGCATGTTACTGAAAAAGACCTAGAATTTCGCCCGATTCCCATATTTTCATGTGCTATACCCACGTATTCCGAGTGGTCCCAAGAGCCGCGGACCCCGATCGCCTAAAAATTTTCCAGGCCAGCAAATACGACCTAAGGAACCATAGTAACCACCCCGCCATGATCGTTCCTCATTTTTTGCATTTTTCGGCCAAACAACTAGAATTCCGCGCGATTCCCATATTTTTGTGTGTTATAGCCCACGCCTTCCGAGTGGTCCCAGGACCTCCTGACCCCTATCGCCTAAGATTTTTCCGGACTATCAAATACGACCTAAGGAACCATAGTATCCGCCCCTCCATGATCGTTCCTCATTTTTGGCGTTTTTCGGTCAAACAACTAGAATTCCGCGCGATTCCCATATTTTTGTATGTTATAGCCCACGCCTTCCGAGTGGTCCCGGGACCTCCGGACCCCTATCGCCTAATATTTTTTCGGACTATCAAATAAAACCAAAGGAACCATAGTCACCGCCCTGCCAAGATCTTTCCATACTTTTTGCATGTTACTGAAAAAGACCTAGAATTTCGCCTGATTCCCATATTTTCGTGTGCTATACCCACGCATTCCGAGTGGTCCCAAGAGCCGCGGACCTCGATCGCCTAAACTTTTTACGGGCAATCAAATACGACCTAAGGAACCATAGTATCCGCCTCGCCACGATCGTTCCTTATTTTTTGCATTTTTCGGCCAAACAACTAGAATTCCGCGCGATGCCCATATTTTTGTGTGTTATAGCCCACACCTTCCGAGTGGTCCCGGGACCTCCGGACCCCTATCGCCTAAAAAATTTTTTCCGGACTATCAAATACGACCTAAGGAACCATAGTATCCGCCCCGCCATGAACGTTTCTCATTTTTTGCGTTTTTCGGCCAAACAACTAGAATTCCGCTCCGGACCCCTATCGCCTAATATTTTTCCGAACTATCAAATAAGACCAAAGGAACCATAGTCACCGCCCAGCCATGATCATTCCTCATTTGTTGCGTTTTTTGGCCAAAAAACTAGAATTCCGCCCGATTACAATATTTTTGTGTGCTTTTGCCCACCCTTCCAAGTGGTTCCGGGACCCCCGGACCCCGATCGCCTAAAATATTACCGGGCCGTCAAATATGACCTAAGGAACCATAGTAACCGCCCTGCCATCATCGTTTCTAATTTTTTGCATATTTCGGCCAAAAAACTAGAATTACGCCGGATTCCCATATTTTCGTGTGCTATCGCCCACGCCGCCCGAGAGGGTCGGGCCCCCCGGAGCCGGATCGTTTAAAAATTTTCCAGACTATCAAATACGACCTAAGGAACCATAGTCACCGCCCCGTCATGATCGTTCCAAATGCTTTGCATTTTTCGGCCAAAAAACTAGAACTCCGCGCGATTTGCATTTTTTAGTGCGCTATAGCTTACGCCTTCCGAGTGGTCCCGGGAGTCGTGGACCCCGATCGGCTAAAATTTTCCTGGCCATCAAATACGACCTAAGAAACCATAGTCACCGCCCTCGCCATGATCGTTCCTCATTTTTTGCATTTTTTGGCCAAAAAACTAGAATTCCGCCCGATTCCCATATTTTTGTGTGCTATCGCCCACGCCTTCCGAGTGGGTCGGGCCCCCCGGAGCCGGATCGCCTAAAAATTTTCCGGACTATCAAATACGACCTAAGGAACCATAGTCACCGCCCTGCCATGATCGTTCCTAGTCTTTTGCGTTTTTCAGCCAAAAAACTAGAATTCCGCGCGATTTCCATATTTTTGTGTGCTTTAGCCCACGCCTTCCAAGGGGTTCCGGGATCCCCGAACCCCGATCGCCTAACAATTTTCCGGGCCATCAAATACGACCTAAGGAATCATAGTAACTTCCCCGCCATTATCGTTCCTCATTTTTTGCGTTTTTCGGCCAAATAACTAGAATTTCGCGCGATTCCCATATTTTTGTGTGTTATAGCCCATGCCTTTCGAGTGGTCCCAGGACCTCCTGACCCCTATCGCCTAAAATTTTTCCGGACTATCAAATACGACCTAAGGAACCATAGTATCCGCCCCTCCATGATTGTTCCTCATTTTTTGCATTTTTCGGCTAAACAACTAGAATTCCGTGCGATTCCCATATTTTTGTATGTTATAGCCCACGCCTTCCGAGTGGTCCCGGGATCTCCGGACCCATATCGCCTAATATTTTTCCAGACTATCAAATAAGACCAAAGGAACCATAGTCACCACCCTGCCAAGATCTTTCCATATTTTTTGCATGTTACTGAAAAAGACCTGGAATTTCGCCCGATTCCCATATTTTCGTGTGCTATACCCACGCATTCCGAGTGGTCCCAAGATCCGCGGTCCCCGATCGCCTAAAGCACACGGCGGGGCGGTGACTATGGTTCCTTAGGTCATATTTGATAATCCGGAAAATTTTTGGGCGATAGCACACAAAAATATGGGAATCGGGCGGAATTCTAGTTTTTTGGCCAAAAAATGCAAAAAATAAGGAACGATCATGGCGGGGCGGATACTATGGTTCCTTAGGTCGTATTTGATAGTCCGGAAAAATTTTAGGCGATAGGGGTCCGGAGGTCCCGGGACCACTCGGAAGGTGTGGGCTATAACACACAAAAATATGGGAATCGCGCGGAATTCTAGTTGTTTGGCCGAAAAACGTAAAAAATAAGGAACGATCATGGCGGGGCGGATACTATGGTTCCTTAGGTCATATTTGATAGTCCGAAAAAATTTTAGGCGATAGGGGTCAGGAGGTCCCGGGACCACTCGGAAGGCGTGGGCTATAACACACAAAAATATGGGAATCGAGCGGAATTCTAGTTGTTTGGCCGAAAAACGCAAAAAATGAGGAACGATCATGGCAGGGTGGTTACTATGGTTCCTTAGGTCATATTTGATGGCTCGGAAAAGTTTTAGGCGATCGGGGTTCGGGGTTCCCGGGACCCCTTGGAAGGCGTGGGCTAAAGCACACGAAAATATGGAAATCGCGCGGAATTATAGTTTTTTGGCTGAAAAAGGCAAAAGACTAGGAACGATCATGGCGGGGCGGTGACTATGGTTCCTTAGGTCGTATTTGATAGTCCGGAAAATTATTAGGTGATCCGGCTCCGGGGGCCCGACCCACTCGGAAGGCGTGGGCGATAGCACACAAAAATATGGGAATCGGGCGGAATTCTAGTTTTTTGGCCAAAAAATGCAAAAAATAAGGAACGAACATGGTGAGGCGGTGACTATGGTTCCTTATGTCCTAATTGATGGCCCGAAAAGTTTTTAGCCGATCCGAGTCCGGCGGCCCGGCCCACTCGGAAGGCGTGGGCAATAGCACACAAAAATATGGTAATCGAGCGGAATTCTAGTTTTTTGGCCGAAAAAGGCAATAAATGAGGAACGATCATGGCGGGGCGGTGACTATGGTTCCTTAGGTCGTATTTGATGGCACGGAAAATTTTAGGCGATTGGGGTCCACGGCTCCCGGGACCACTATAGCACACTAAAATATGCAAATCGCGCGGAGTTCTAGTTTTTTGGCCGAAAAATGCAAAGCATTTGGAACGATCATGGTGGGGCGGTGACTATGGTACCTTAGGTCGTATTTGATAGTCCGGAAAAATTTTAGGCGATCGTGGTCCGCGGCTCCCCGGACCACTTGGAAGGCGTGGGTATAGCACCCGAAAATATGGGAATCGGGCGTAATTCTAGTTTTTTGGCCGAAAAATGCAGAAAATGAGAAACGATGATGGCGGGGCGGTTACTATGGTTCCTTAGGTCGTATTTGATGGCCCGGAAAAATTTTAGGCGATCGGGGTCCGGGGGTGCCGGGACCACTCGGAAGGCGTGGGCTATAACACACAAAAATATGGGAATCGCGCGGAATTCTAGTTTTTTGGCCGAAAAACGCAACAAATGAGGAATGATCATGGCTGGGCGGTGACTATGGTTCCTTAGGTCGTATTTGATAGTCTGGAAAATTTTTAGGCGATAGGGGTTCGGAGTTCCCGGGTTCACTTGGAAGGCTTGGGCTATAGGACACGAAAATATAGGAATCGCGCGGAATTCTAGTTTTTTGGACGAAAAACAGAAAAAAACTAGGAACGATCATGGCGGGGCGGTGACTATGGTTCCTTAGGTCGTATTTGATAGTCCGGAAAATTTTTAGGCGATCCGGCTCCGGGGGGCCCGACCCACTCGGAAGGCATGGGCGATAGCACACAAAAATATGGGAATCGGGCGGAATTCTAGTTTTTTGGCCAAAAAATGCAAAAAATAAGGAACGATCATGGCGGGGCGGATACTATGGTTCCTTAGGTCGTATTTGATAGTCCGGAAAAATTTTAGGCGATAGGGTCCGAAGGTCCCGGGACCACTCGGAAGGTGTGGGCTATAACACACAAAAATATGGGAATCGCGCGAAATTCTAGTTGTTTGGCCGAAAAACGTAAAAAATAAGGAACGATCATGGCGGGGCGGATACTATGGTTCCTTAGGTCGTATTTGACGGCCCGGAAAAATTTTAGGCGATCGGGGTCCGGGGGTGCCGGGACCACTTGGAAGGCGTGGACTATAACACACAAAAATATGGGAATCGCGCGGAATTCTAGTTTTTTGGCCGAAAAACGCAACAAATGAGGAATGATCATGGCTGGGCAGTGACTATGGTTCCTTAGGTCGTATTTGATAGTCCGGAAAATTTTTAGGCGATAGGGGTCCGGAGTTCCCGGGTTCACTTGGAAGGCGTGGGCTATAGGACACGAAAATATGGGAATCGTGCGGAATTCTAGTTTTTTGGCCGAAAAATAGAAAAAACTAGGAACGATCATGGCGGGGCGGTGACTATGGTTCCTTAGGTCGTATTTGATAGTCCAAAATTTTTTTAGGCGATCCGGCTCCGGGGGGCCCCGACCCACTCGGAAGGCGTGGGCGATAGCACACAAAAATATGGGAATCGGGCGGAATTCTAGTTTTTTGGCCAAAAAATAAAAAAACATAAGGAACGATCATGGCGGGGCGGATACTACGGTTCCTTAGGTCGTATTTGATAGTCCGGAAAAATTTTAGGCGATAGGGGTCCGGAGGTCCCGGGACCACTCGGAAGGTGTGGGCTATAACACACAAAAATATGGGAATCGCGCGGAATTCTAGTTATTTGGCCGAAAAACGCAAAAAATAAGGAACGATCATGGCGGGGCGGATACTATGGTTCCTTAGGTCCTATTTGATAGTCCGAAAAAATTTTAGGCGATAGGGGTCAGGAGGTCCCAGGACCACTCGGAAGGCGTGGGCTATAACACACAAAAATATTGGAATCGCGTGGAATTCTAGTTGTTTGGCCGAAAAATGCAAAAAATGAGGAACGATCATGGCGGGGTGGTTACTATGGTTCCTTAGGTCGTATTTGATGGCTTGAAAAATTTTTAGGCGATCGGGGTTCGGGGTTCCCGGGACCCCTTGGAAGGCGTGGGCTAAAGCACACACAAATATGGAAATCGTGCGGAATTCTAGTTTTTTGGCTGAAAAACGCAAAAGACTAGGAACGATCATGGTGGGGCGGTGACTATGGTTCCTTAGGTCGTATTTGATAGTCCGAAAAATTTTTAGGCGATCTGGCTACGGGGGGCCCGACCCACTCGGAAGGCGTGGGCGAGCACACAAAAATATGAGAATCGTGTAGAATTCTAGTTTTTTGGCCAAAAAATGCAAAAAATGACGAACGATCATGGCGAGGCGGTGACTATGGTTCCTTAGGTCGTATTTGATGGCCCGGAAAATTTTAGGCGATTGGGGTCCACGGCTCCCGGGACCACTCGGAAGGCGTAAACTATAGCACACGAAAATATGCAAATCACGCGGAGTTCTAGTTTTTTGGCCGAAAAATGCAAAGCATTTGGAACGATCATGGTGGGGCAGTGACTATGGTACCTTAGATCGTATTTGATAGTCTGGAAAAACTTTGGCGATCGGGGTCCGCGACTCCCCATACCACTTGGAAGGCGTGGGTATAGCACCCGAAAATATGGGAATCGGGCGTAATTCTAATTTTTTGGCCGAAAAATGAGAAATCATGATGGCGGGGCAGTTGCTATGGTTACTTAGGTCGTATTTGACGGCCCGGAAAAATTTTAGTCGATCGGGGTCCGGGGCTCCCGGAACCACTTGGAAGGGTGGGCAATAGCACACAAAAAAATTGTAATCGGGCGGAATTCTAGATTTTTGGCCGAAAAATGCAACAAATGAGGAATGATTATGGCTGGGCGGTGACTATGGTTCCTTAAGTCATATTTGATAGTCCGAAAAAAATTTAGGCGATAGGGGTCCGGAGGTCCCAGAACCACTCGGAAGGCATGGGCTATAACACACAAAAATATGGGAATCGCGCGGAATTCTAGTTGTTTGGCCGAAAAACGCAAAAAATGAGGAACGATCATCGCGGGGCGGATACTATGGTTCCTTAGGTCATATTTGATAGTCCGGAAAATTTTTAGGCGATAGGGGTCAGGAGGTCCCGGGACCACTCGGAAGGCGTGGGCTATAACACACAAAAATATGGGAATCGCGCGGAATTCTAGTTGTTTGGCCGAAAAATGCAAAACATGAGGAACGATCATGGCGGGGTGGTTACTATGATTCCTTAGGTCGTATTTGATGGCCCGGAAAAATTTTAGGCGATCGGGGTTCGGGGTTCTCGGGACCCCTTGGAAGGCGTGGGCTAAAGCACACGAAAATATGGAAATCGCGCGGAATTCTAGATTTTTGGCTGAAAAACGCAAAAGACTAGGAACGATCATGGCGGGGCGGTGACTATGGTTCCTTAGGTCGTATTTGATAGTCCAGAAAATTTTTAGGCGATCCGGCTCCGTGGGGCCCGACCCACTCGGAAGGCGTGGGCGAGCACACAAAAATATGAGAATCGTCCAGAATTCTAGTTTTTTGGCCAAAAAATGCAAAAAATGACGAACGATCATGGCGAGGCGGTGACTATGGTTCCTTAGGTCATATTTGATGGCCCGGAAAATTTTAGGCGATCGGGGTCCACGGCTCCCGGGACCACTCGGAAGGCGTAAGGTATAGCACACAAAAATATGCAAATCGCGCGGAGTTCTAGTTTTTTTGCCGAAAAATGCAAAGCATTTGGAACGATCATGGTGGGGCCGTGACTATGGTACCTTAGGTCGTATTTGATAGTCCGAAAAAATTTTAGGAGATCGGGGTCCGCGGCTCCCCGGACCACTTGGAAGGCGTGGGTATAGCACCCGAAAATATGGGAATCGGGCGTAATTCTAGTTTTTTGGCCGAAAAATGCAGAAAATGAGAAACGATGATGGCGGGGCGGATACTATGGTTCCTTAGGTCGTATTTGACGGCCCGGAAAAATTTTAGGCGATCGGGGTCCGGGGGTCCCGGGACCACTCGGAAGGCGTGGGCTATAACACACAAAAATATGGGAATCGCGCGGAATTCTAGTTGTTTGGCCGAAAAACGCAAAAAATGAGGAACGATCATGGCGGGGTGGTTACTATGGTTCCTTAGGTCGTATTTGACGGCCCGGAAAAATTTTAGGCGATCGGGGTCAGGAGGTCCCGGGACCACTCGGAAGGCGTGGGCTATAACACACAAAAATATGGGAATCGCGCGGAATTCTAGTTGTTTGGCCGAAAAACGCAAAAAATGAGGAACGATCATGGCGGGGTGGTTACTATGGTTCCTTAGGTCGTATTTGATGGCCCGGAAAAATTTTAGGCGATCGGGGTTCGGGGTTCCCGGGACCCCTTGGAAGGCGTGGGCTAAAGCACACGAAAATATGGAAATCGCGCGGAATTCAAGTTTTTTGGGTGAAAAACGCAAAAGACTAGGAACGATCATGGCGGGGCGGTGACTATGGTTCCTTAGATCGTATTTGATAGTCTAGAAAATTTTTAGGCGATCCGGCTCCGGGTGACCCTACCCATTCGGAAGGCGTGGGCGAGCACACAAAAATATGAGAATCGTGCAGAATTCTAGTTTTTTGGCCAAAAAATGCAAAAAATGACGAACGATCATGGCGAGGCGGTGACTATGGTTCCTTAGGTCGTATTTGATGGCCCAGAAAATTTTAGGCGATCGGGGTCCACGGCTCCCGGGACCACTCGGAAGGCGTAAGCTATAGTATACGAAAATATGCAAATCGCGAGGAGTTCTAGTTTTTTGGCCGAAAAATGCAAAGCATTTGGAACGATCATGGTGGGGCAGTGACTATGGTACCTAAGGTCGTATTTGATAGTCTGGAAAATTTTTAGGCGATCGGGGTCCGCGGCTCCCCGGACCACTTGGAAGGCGTGGGTATAGGACCCGAAAATATGGGAATCGGGCCTAAGTCTAGTTTTTTGACCGAATAATGCAGAAAATGAGAAACGATGATGGCGGGGTGGTTACTATGGTTCTTAGGTCGTATTTGACGGCCCGGAAAAATTTTAGGCGATCGAGGTCCGGGGGTCCCGTAACCACTTGGAAGGGTGGGCAATAGCACACAAAAATATTGTAATCGGGCAGAATTCTAGTTTTTTGGCCGAAAAATGCAACAAATGAGGAATGATCATGGATGGGCGGTGACTATGGTTCCTTAGGTTGTATTTGATAGCCCGGAAAAATTTTAGGCGATAGGGGTCCGGAGTTCCCGGGTTCACTTCGAAGGCGTGGGCTATAGGACACGAAAATATGGGAATCGCGCGGAATTCTAGTTTTTTGGCCGAAAAACGAAAAAAACAAGGAACGATCATGGCTGGGCGGTGACTATGGTTCCTTAGGTCGTATTTGACGGCCCAGAAAAATTTTAGGCGATCGGGGTCCAGGGGTCCCGGAACCACTTGGAAGGGTGGGCTATAGCACACAAAAATATTGTAATCGGGCGGAATTCTAGTTTTTTGGCCGAAAAACGCAACAAATGAGGAATGATCATGGCTGGGCGGTGACTATGGTTCCTTAGGTCGAATTTGATAGTCCTGAAAAATTTTAGGCGATAGGGGTCCGGAGGTCCCTGGACCACTCGGAAGGTGTGGGCTACAACACACAAAAATATGGGAATCGAACGGAATTCTAGTTGTTTGGCCGAAAAACGCAAAAAATGAGGAACGATCATGGCGGGGTAGATACTATGGTACCTTAGGTCGTATTTGATTGCCCGGAAAAATTTTAGGCGATCGGGGTCTGCGGCTCTTGGGACCACTCAGAATGCGTGGGTATAGCACACGAAAATATGGGAATCGGACGAAATTCTAGGTCTTTTTCAGTAACATGCAAAAAATATGGAAAGATCTTGGCAGGGCGGTGACTATGGTTCCTTTGGTATTATTTGATAGTCTGGAAAAATATTAGGCGATAGGGGTCCAGAGGTCCCGGGACCACTCGGAAGGCATGGGCTATAACACATAAAAATATGGGAATCGCGCGGAATTCTAGTTGTTTGGCCAAAAAATGCAAAAAATGAGGAACGATCATGGCGGGGCGTATACTATGGTTCCTTAGGTCGTATTTGATAGTCGGAAAAATTTTAGGTGATAAGGGTCAGGAGGTCCCGGGACCACTCGGAAGGCGTGGGCTATAACACATAAAAATATGGGAATCGCGCGGAATTCTAGTTGTTTGGCCGAAAAACGCAAAAAATGAGGAACGATCATGGCGGGGTGGTTACTATGGTTCCTTAGGTAGTATTTGATGGCCCGGAAAATTTTTAGGCGATCGGGGTTCGGGGTTCCCGGGACCCCTTGGAAGGCGTGGGCTAAAGCACACGAAAATATGAAAATCGCGCGGAATTCTAGTTTTTTGCCTGAAAAACGCAAAAGACTAGGAATGATTATGGCGGGGCGGTGACTATGGTTCCTTAGGTCGTATTTGATAGTCCAGAAAATTTTTAGGCGATCCGGCTCCGGGGGGCCTGGCCCACTCGGAAGGCGTGGGCAATAGCACACAAAAATATGGTAATCGAGCGGAATTCTAGTTTTTTGGCCAAAAAACGCAATAAATGAGGAAGGATCATGGCGGGGCGGTGACTATGGTTCCTTAGGTCGTATTTGATGGCCCGAAAAATTTTTAGCGATCGGGGTCCAAGGCTCCCGGGACCACTCGGAAGGCGTAAGCTATAGCACACTAAAATATGCAAATCGCGCGGAGTTCTAGTTTTTCGGCCGAAAAATGCAAAGCATTTGGAACGATCATGGTGGGGCGGTGACTATGGCTCCTTAGGTCCTAATTGATGGCCCGAAAATTTTTTAGGCGATTCGAGTCCGGCGGCCCTGCCCACTCGGAAGGCGTGGGCAATAGCACACAAAAATATGGTAATCGAGCGGAATTCTAGTTTTTTGGCCGAAAAACGCAATAAATGAGGAACGATCATGGCGGGGCGGTGACTATGGTTCTTTAGGTCGTATTTGATGGCCCGGAAAAATTTAGGCGATCGGGGTCCACGGCTCCCGGGACCACTCGAAAGGCGTAAGCTATAGCACACTAAAATATGCAAATCGCGCAGAGTCCTAGTTTTTTGGCCGAAAAATGCAAAGCATTTGGAACGATCATGGTGGGGCGGTGACTATAGTACCTTAGGTCGTATTTGATAGTCCGGAAAATTTTTAGGCGATCGGGGTCCGCGGCTCCCCGGACCACTTGGAAGGCGTGGGTATAGCACACGAAAATATGGGAATCGGGCGTAATTCTAGGCGAGGCGGTGACTATGGCTCCTTAGGTCCTAATTGATGGCCCGAAAATATTTTAGGCGATTCGAGTCCGGCGGCCCTGCCCACTCGGAAGGCGTGGGCAATAGCACACAAAAATATGGTAATCGAGCGAAATTCTAGTTTTTTGGCCGAAAAATGCAATAAATGAGGAACGATCATGGCGGGGTGGTTACTATGGTTGCTTAGGTCGTATTTGATGGCCCGGAAAATTTTTAGGCGATCGGGGTTCGGGGTTCCCGGGACCCCTTGGAAGGCGTGGGCTAAAGCACACGAAAATATGGAAATCGCGCGGAATTCTAGTTTTTTGGCTGAAAAACGCAAAAGACTAGGAACGATCATGGCAGGGCGGTTACTATGGTTCCTTAGGTCGTATTTGAGGGCCCGGAAAATTTTTAGGCGATCGAGGTTCGGGGTTCCTGCGACCCCTTGGAAGGCGTGGGCTAAAGCACACGAAAATATGGAAATCGCGCGGAATTCTAGTTTTTTGGCTGAAAAACGCAAAAGACTACGAACGATCATGGCGGGGTGGTTACTATGGTTCCTTAGGTCGTATTTGATGGCCCGAAAAATTTTTAGGCGATCGGGGTTCGGGGTTCCCGGGACCACTCGGAAGGCATGGGCTAAAGCCCACGAAAATATGGAAATCGCGCGGAATTCTAGTTTTTTGGCAGAAAAACGCAAAAGACTAGGAACGATCATGGCGGGGCGGTGACTATGGTTCCTTAGGTCGTATTTGATAGTCCGGAAAATTTTTAGGCGATCCGGCTCCGGCGGCCCGGCCCACTCGGAAGGCATGGGCAATAGCACACAAAAATATGGTAATCGAGCGGAATTCTAGTTTTTTGGCCTAAAAACGCAATAAATGAGTAACGATCATGGCGGGGTGGTGACTATGGTTCTTTAGGTCGTATTTGATGGCCCAAAAAATTTTAGGCGATCGGGGTCCACGGCTCCCGGGACCACTCGGAAGGCGTAAGCTATTGCACACGAAAATATGCAAATCGCGCTGAGTTCTAGTTTTTTGGCCAAAAAATGCAAAGAATTTGGAACGATCATTGTGGGGCGGTGACTATGGTACCTTAGGTCGTATTTGATAGTCCGGAAAAATTTTAGGCGATCGTGGTCCGGAGACCCGGGACCACTCGGAAGGCGTGGGTTATAACACACAAAAATATGGGATCGCACGGAAATCTAGTTGTTTGGCCGAAAAATGCAAAAAATGAGGAACGATCATGGCGGGGAGGATACTATGGTTCCTTAGGTCGTATTTGTTAGTCCGGAAAAATTTTAGGCGATAGAGGTCAGGAGGTCCCGGGACCACTCAGAAGGCGTGGGCTATAACACACAAAAATATGGGAATCACGTGGAATTCTAGTTGTTTGGCCGAAAAACGCAAAAAAAAGGAACGATCATGGCGGGGTGGTTACTATGGTTCCTTAGGTCGTATTTGATGGCCCCAAAATTTTTTAGGCGATCGGGGTTCGGGGTTCCCGGGACCCCTTGGAAGGCGTGGGCTAAAGCACACGAAAATATGGAAATCATGCGGAATTCTAGTTTTTTGGCTGAAAAACACAAAAGACTAGGAACGATCATGGCGTGGCGGTGACTATGGTTCCTTAGGTCGTATTTGATAGTCCGGAAAATTTTTAGGCGATCCAGCTCCTGGGGGCCCGACCCACTCGAAAGGCGTGGGCGATCGGGCGGAATTCTAGTTTTTTGGCCAAAAAATGCAAAAAATGAGGAACGATCATGGCGAGGCGGTGACTATGGTTCCTTAGGTCCCAATTGATGGGACGGAAAATTTTAGGCGATCGGGGTCCACGGCTCCCGGGACCACTCGGAAGGCGTAAGCTATAGCACACTAAAATATGCAAATCGCGCGGAGTTCTAGTTTTTTGGCCGAAAAATGCAAAGCATTTGGATCGATCATGGTGGGGAGGTGAATATGGTACCTTAGGTCGTATTTGATAGTCCGGATAAATTTTAGGCGATCGGGGTCCGCGGCTCCCCGGACCACTTGGAAGGCATGGGTATAGCACACGAAAAAATGGGAATCGGGCGTAATTCTAGTTTTTTGGGCGAAAAATGCAAAAAATGAGAAACGATGATGGCGGGGCGGTTACTATGGTTCCTTAGGTCGTATTTGACGGCCCGGAAAAATTTTAGGCGATCGGGGTCCGGGGGTCCCGGAACCACTTGGAAGAGTGGGCAATAGCACACAAATATATTGTAATCGGGCGGAATTCTAGTTTTTTGGCCGAAAAACGCATCAAATGAGGAATGATCATGGCTGGGCGGTGACGATGGTTCCGTAGGTCATAATTGATAGTCCGGAAAAATTTTAGGCGATAGGGGTCCGGAGTTCCCGGGTTCACTTGGAAGGCGTGGGTTATATGACATGAAAATATGGGAATCGCGAGGAATTTTAGTTTTTTGGCCGAAAAACGGAAAAAACTAGGAACGATCATGGCTGGGCAGTGACTATGGTTCCTTAGGTCTTATTTGATAGTCCGGAAAAAATTTAGGCGATAGAGGTCCGGAGGTCTCGGGACCACTCGGAAGGTGTGGGCTATATATAACACACAAAAATATGGGAATCGCGCGGAATTCTAGTTGTTTGGCCGAAAAATGCAAAAAATAAGGAACGATCATGGCGGGGTGGTTACTATGGTTTATTAGGTCGTATTTGATGGCCCGGAAAATTCTTAGGCGATCGGGGTTCGGGGTTCCCGGGACCCCTTGGAAGGCGTGGGCTAAAGCACACGAAAATATGGAAATCGCGCGGAATTCTAGTTTTTTGGATGAAAAACACAAAAGACTAGGAACGATCATGGCGGGGCGGTGACTATGGTTCCTTAGGTCGTATTTGATAGTCCGGAAAATTTTTAGGCGATAGGGGTCCGGAGTTCCCGGGTTCACTTCGAAGGCTTGGGCTATAGGACACGAAAATATGGGAATCGCACGGAATTCTAGTTTTTTGGCCGAAAAACTGAAAAAACGAGGAACGATCATGGCTGGGCAGTGACTATGGTTCCTTAGGTCTTATTTGATAGTCCGAAAAAATTTTATGCGATAGGGGTCCGGAGACCCGGGAGCACTCGGAAGGCGTGGGCTATAACACACAAAAATATTGAAATCGCGCGGAATTCTAGATGTTCGGCCGAAAAATGCAAAAAATGAGGAACGATCATGGCGGGGTGGTTACTATGGTTCCTTAGGTCGTATTTGATGGCCCGGAAAAGTTTTAGGTGATCGGGGTTCGGGGTTCCCGGGACCCCTTGGAAGGCGTGGGCTAAAGCACACGAAAATATGGAAATCGCGCGGAATTCTAGTTTTTTGGCTGAAAAACGCAAAAGACTAGGAACGATCATGGAGGGGCGGTGACTATGGTTCCTTAGGTCGTATTTGATAGTCCAAAAAATATTTTAGGCGATTGGCGTCCGGTGGTCCCGGAACCACTTGGAAGGGTGGGCAATAGCACACAAAAATATTGTAATCGGGCGGAATTAGTTTTTTGGCCGAAAAACGCAACAAATGAGGAATGATCATGGCTGGGCGGTGACTATGGTTCCTTAGGTCATATTTGATAGTCCGCAAAATTTTTAGGCGATAGGGGTCCGGAGTTCCCGGGTTCACTTCGAAGGCTTGAGCTATAGGACACGAAAATATGGGAATCGCACGGAATTCTAGGTTTTTGGCCGAAAAACGGAAAAAACGAGGAACGATCATGGCTGGGCGGTAACTATGGTTCCTTAGGCCTTATTTGATAGTCCGGAAAAATTTTAGGCGATAGGGGTCCGGAGACCCGGGACCACTCGGAAGGCGTGGGCTATAACACACAAAGAAGTTGGGATAGCGCGGAATTCTAGTTGTTTGGCCGAAAAACGCAAAAAATGAGGAACGATCATGGCGGGGCGGATACTATGGTTCCTTAGGTCGTATTTGATAGTCCGGAAAAATTTTAGGCGATAGGGGTCCGGAGGTCCCGGGACCACTCGGAAGGCGTGGGCTATAACACACAAAAATATGGGAATCGCGCGGAATTCTAGTTGTTTGGCCGAAAAATGCAAAAAATAAGGAACGATCATGGCGGGGCGGATACTATGGTTCCTTAGGTCGTATTTGATAGTCCGAAAAATTTTTAGGCGATAGGGGTCAGGAGGTCCCGGGACCACTCGGAAGGTGGGGGCTATAACACACAAAAATATGGAAATTGCGCGGAATTCTAGATGTTCGGCCGAAAAATGCAAAAAATGAGGAATGATCATGGCGGGGTGGTTAGTATGGTTCCTTAGGTCGTATTTGATGGCCCGGAAAAGTTTTAGGCGATCGGGGTTCCCGGGACCCCTTGGAAGGCGTGGGCTAAAGCACACGAAAATATGGAAATCGCGCGGAATTCTAGTTTTTTGGCTGAAAAACGCAAAAGACAAGGAACGATCATGGAGGGGTGGTGACTATGGTTCCTTAGGTCGTATTTGATAGTCCAGAAAATATTTTAGGCGATTGGGGTCCGGTGGTCCCGGAACCACTTGGAAGGGTGGGCAATAGCACACAAAAATATTGTAATCGGGCGGAATTAGTTTTTTGGCCGAAAAACGCAACAAATGAGGAATGATCATGGCTGGGCGGTGACTATGTTCCTTAGGTTGTATTTGATAGTCCGGAAAATTTTTAGGCGATAGGGGTCCGGAGTTCCCGGGTTCACTTCGAAGGCTTGGGCTATAAGACACAAAAATATGGGAATCGCACGGAATTCTAGTTTTTTGGCCGAAAAACGGAAAAAACGAGGAACGATCATGGCTGGGCGGTAACTATGGTTCCATAGGTCTTAATTTATAGTCCGGAAAAATTTTAGGCGATAGGGGTCCGGAGACCCGGGACCACTTGGAAGGCGTGGGCTATAACACACAAAAATGTGGGATATAGCGGAATTCTAGTTGTTTGGCCGAAAAACGCAAAAAATGAGGAACGATCATGGCGGGGCGGATACTATGGTTCCTTAGGTCGTATTTGATAGTCCGGAAAAATTTTAGGCGATAGGGGTCCGGAGGTCCCGGGACCACTCGGAAGGCGTGGGCTATAACACACAAAAATATGGGAATCGCGCGGAATTCTAGTTGTTTGGCCGAAAAACGCAAAAAATAAGGAACGATCAAGGCGTGGCAGATACTATGGTTCCTTAGGTCATATTTGACAGTCCGAAAAATTTTTAGGCGATAGGGGTCAGGAGGTCCCGGGACCACTCGGAAGACGTGGGCTATAACACACAAAAATATGGAAATCGCGCGGAATTCTAGATGTTCGGCCGAAAAACGCAAAAAATGAGGAACGATCATGGCGGTGTGGTTACTATGGTTCCTTAGGTCGTATTTGATTGCCCGGAAAAGTTTTAGGCGATCGGGGTTCGGGGTTCCCGGGACCCCTTGGAAGGCGTGGGCTAAAGCACACGAAAATATGAAAATCGCGCGGAATTCTAGTTTTTTGGCTGAAAAACACAAAAGACTAGGAAAAATCATGGAGGGGCGGTGACTATGGTTCCTTAAGTCGTATTTGATAGTCCAGAAAATTTTTAGGCGATCCGGCTCCGGGGGGCCCGACCCACTTGGAAGGCGTGGGCGATAGCACACAAAAATATGGGAATCAGGCGGAATTCTAGTTTTTTGGCCAAAAAATACAAAAAATGAGGAACGATCATGGAAAGGCAGTGACTATGGTTCCTTAGGTCCTAATTGATGGCCCGAAATATTTTTAGGCGATCCGAGTCCGGCGGCCCAGCCCACTCGGAAGGCGTGGGCAATAGCACACAAAAATATGGTAATCGAGCGGAATTCTAGTTTTTTGGTCGATAAATGCAATAAATGAGGAACGATCATGGCGGGGCGGTGACTATGGTTCTTTAGGTCGTATTTGATGGCCCGAAAAATTTTAGGCGATCGGAGTCCACGGCTCCCGGGACCACTCGGAAGGCGTAAGCTATTGCACACGAAAATATGCAAATCGCGCGGAGTTCTAGTTTTTTGGCCGAAAAATGCAAAGCATTTGGAACGATCATGGTGGGGCGGTGACTATGGTACCTTAGGTCGTATTTGATAGTCCGGAAAAATTTTAGGCGATCGGGGTCCGCGGCTCCCCGGACCACTTGGAAGGCGTGGTATAACACACGAAAATATGGGAATCGAGCGTAATTCTAGTTTTTTGGCCGAAAAATGCAAAAAATAAGAAACGATGATGGCGGGCGGTTACTATGGTTCCTTAGGTTGTATTTGACGGCCCGAAAATATTTTAGGCGATTGGGGTCCGGGGGTCCCGGAACCACTTGGAAGGGTGGGCAATAGCACACAAAAATATTGTAATCGGGCGAAATTAGTTTTTTTGGCCGAAAAACGCAGCAAATGAGGAATGATCATGGCTGGGCGGTGACTATGGTTCCTTATGTCGTATTTGATAGTCCGGAAAATTTTTAGGCGATAGGGGTCCGGAGTTCCCGAGTTCACTTCGAAGGCTTGGGCTATAGGACACGAAAATATGGGAATCGCACGGAATTCTAGTTTTTTGGCCGAAAAACGGAAAAAACGAGGAACGATCATGGCTGGGCGGTGACTATGGTTTCTTAGGTCTTATTTGATAGTCCAGAAAAATTTTAGACGATAGGGGTCCGGAGACCCGGGACCACTCGGAAGGCGTGGGCTATAACATACAAAAATGTGGGATAGCGCGGAATTCTAGTTGTTTGGCCGAAAAACGCAAAAAATGAGGAACGATCATGGCCTGGCGGATACTATGGTTCCTTAGGTCGTATTTGATAGTCCGGAAATATTATAGGCAATAGGGGTCCGGAGGTCCCGGGACCACTTGGAAGGCGTGGGCTATAACACACAAAAATATGGGAATCGCGCGGAATTCTAGTTGTTTGGCCAAAAAATGCAACAAATGAGGAACGATCATGGCGGGGGGTTACTATGGTTTCTTAGGTCGTATTTTAGGTGGTCGGGGTTCCCGGGACCCCTTGGAAGGCGTGAGCTAAAGCACACAAAAATATGGAAATCGCGCGGAATTCTAGTTTTTTATCTGAAAAATGCAAAAGGCAAGGAACGATCATGGCGGGGCGGTGACTATGGTTCCTTAGGTCGTATTTGATAGTCCGGAAAATTTTTAGGCGATCCGGCCCCGGGAGGCCCGACCCACTCGGAAGGCGTGGGCGATAGCACACAAAAATATGGGAATCGGGCAGAATTCTAGTTTTTTGGCCAAAAAATACAAATAATGAGGAACGATTATGGCGAGGCGGTGACTATGGTTACTTAGGTCCTAATTGATGGCCCGAAAAGTTTTTAGGCGATCCGAGTCCGACGGCCCGGCCCACTCGGAAGGCGTGGGCAATAGCACACAAAAATATGGTAATCGAGCGGAATTCTAGTTTTTTTGCCGAAAAACACAATAAATGAAGAACGATCATGGCGGGGTGGTGACTATGGTTCTTTAGGTCGTATTTGATGGCCCGTAATATTTTAGGCGATCGGGGTCCACGGCTCCCGGGACCACTCGGAAGGCGTAAGTTATAACACACGAAAATATGCAAATCGCGCGGAGTTCTAGTTTTTTGGCCGAAAACTGCAAAGCATTTGGAACGATCATGGTGGGGCAGTGACTATGGTACCTTAGGTCGTATTTGATAGTCCGGAAAAATTTTAGGCGATCGGGGTCCGCGGCTACCCAGACCACTTGGAAGGCGTGGTATAGCACACGAAAATATGGGAATCGGGCGTAATTCTAGTTTTTTGGCCGAAAAATGCAAAAAATGAGAAACGATGATGGCGGGTGGTTACTATGGTTCCTTAGGTCGTATTTGACGACCCGAAATTTTTTTAGGCGATCGGGGTCCGGGGGTCCCGGTACCACTTGGAAGGGTGGGCAATAGCACACAAAAATATTGTAATCGGGCGGAATTCTAGTTTTTTGGCCGAAAAACGCAACAAATGAGGAATGATCATGGCTGGGCGGTGACTATGGTTCCTTAGGTCGTATTTGATAGTCCGGAAAAATTTTAGGTGATAGGGGTCCGGAGTTCCCGGGTTCACTTCGAAGGCGTGGGCTATAGGACACGAAAATATGGGAATCGCGCGGAATTCTAGTTTTTTGGCCGAAAAAAGGAAAAAACTTGGAACGATCATGGCTGGGCGGTGACTATGGTTCCTTAGGTCTTATTTGATAGTCCGGAAAAATTTTAGGCGATAGGGGTCCGGAGACTCGGGACCACTCGGAAGGCGTGACACACAAAAATATGGGATAGCACGGAATTCTAGTTGTCTTGCCGAAAAACGCAAAAAATGAGGAACGATCATGGCGAGGCGGATACTATAGTTCCTTAGGTCGTATTTGATAGTCCGAAAAAATTTTAGGCGATAGGGGTCCGGAGGTCCCGGGACCACTCGGAAGGTGTGGGCTATAACACACAAAAATATGGGAATCGCGCGAAATTCTAGTTGTTTGGCCGAAAAACGCAAAAAATGAGGAACGATCATTGCGGGGCGGATACTATGGTTCCTTAGGTCGTATTTGATAGTCCGGAAAAATAATAGGCGATAGGGGTGAGGAGGTCCCGGGACCACTCGGAAGGCATGGGCTATAAAACACAAAAATATGGGAATCGCGCGGAATTCTAGTTGTTCGGCCAAAAAACGCAAAAAATGAGGAACGATCATGGCGGGGTGGTTACTATGGTTCCTTAGGTCGTATTTGATGGCCCGGAAAATTTTTAGGCGATCGGGGTTCTGGGTTCCCAGGACCCCTTGGAAGGCGTGGGCTAAAGCACACGGAAATATGGAAATCTCGCGGAATTCTAGTTTTTTGGCTGAAAAACGCAAAAGACTAGGAACGAGCATGGCGGGGCAGTGACTATGGTTCCTTAGGTCCTATTTAATAGTCCGGAAAATTTTTAGGCGATCTGGCTCCGGGGGGCCCGACCCACTCGGAAGACGTGGGCGATAGCACACAAAAATATGGGAATCTTGCGGAATTCTAGTTTTTTGGCCAAAAAATGTAAAAAAGGAGGAACGATCATGGCGAGGCGGTGACTATGGTTCCTTAGGTCCTTATTGATGGCCCGAAAATTTTTTAGGCGATCCGAGTCCGGCGGCCCGGCCCACTCGGAAGGCGAGGGCAATAGCACACAAAAAAAGGTAATCGAGCGGAATTCTAGTTTTTTGGCCGAAAAACGCAATAAATGAGGAACGATCATGGCGGGGCGGTGACTATGGTTCCTTAGGTCATATTTGATAGTCCGAAAACTTTTTAGGCGATAGGGGTCAGGAGGTCCCGGGATCACTCGGAAGACGTGGGCTATAACACACAAAAATATGGAAATCGCGCGGAATTCTAGATGTTCGGCCGAAAAATGCAAAAAATGAGGAACGATCATGGCGGTGTGGTTACTATGGTTCCTTAGGTCGTATTTGATGGCCCAGAAAAGTTTTAGGCGATCGGGGTTCGGGGTTCCTGGGACCCCTTGGAAGGCGTGGGCTAAAGCACACGAAAATATGGAAATCGCGCGGAATTCTAGTTTTTTGGCTGAAAAACACAAAAGACTAGGAACGATCATAGAGGGGCGGTGACTATGGTTCCTTAAGTCGTATTTGATAGTCCAGAAAATTTTTAGGCGATCCGGCTCCGGGGGGCCCGACCCACTTGGAAGGCGTGGGCGATAGCACACAAAATAAGGGAATCAGGCGGAATTCTAGTTTTTTGGCCAAAAAATACAAAAAATGAGGAACGATCATGGAAAGGCAGTGACTATGGTTCCTTAGGTCCTAATTGATGGCCCAAAATATTTTTAGGCGATCCGAGTCCGGCGGCCCGGCCCACTCGGAAGGCGTGGGCAATAGCACACAAAAATATGGTAATCGAGCGAAATTCTAGTTTTTTGGTCGATAAACGCAATAAATGAGGAACGATCATGGCGGGGCGGTGACTATGGTTCTTTAGGTCGTATTTGATGGCCCGAAAAATTTTAGGCAATCGGGGTCCACGGCTCCCGGGACCACTCGGAAGGCGTAAGCTATTGCACACGAAAATATGCAAATCGCGCGGAGTTCTAGTTTTTTGGCCGAAAAATGCAAAGCATTTGGAACGATCATGGTGGGGCGGTGACTATGGTACCTTAGGTCGTATTTGATAGTCCGGAAAAATTTTAGGCGATCGGGGTCCGCGGCTCCCCGGACCACTTGGAAGGCGTGGTATAGCACACGAAAATATGGGAATCGGGCGTAATTCTAGTTTTTTGGCCGAAAAATGCAAAAAATAAGAAACGATGATGGCGGGCGGTTACTATGGTTCCTTAGGTCGTATTTGACGGCCCGAAAATATTTTAGGCGATTGGGGTCCAGGGGTCCCGGAACCACTTGGAAGGGTGGGCAATAGCACGCAAAAATATTGTAATCGGGCAAAATTAGTTTTTTGGCCGAAAAACGCAACAAATGAGGAATGATCATGGCTGGGCGGTGACTATGGTTCCTTATGTCGTATTTGATAGTCCGGAAAATTTTTAGGCGATAGGGGTCCGGAGTTCCCGAGTTCACTTCGAAGGCTTGGGCTATAGGACACGAAAATATGGGAATCGCACGGAATTCTAGTTTTTTGGCCGAAAAACGGAAAAAACGAGGAACGATCATGGCTGGGCGGTGACTATGGTTCCTTAGGTCTTATTTGATAGTCCGGAAAAATTTTAGACGATAGGGGTCCGGAGACCCGGGACCACTCGGAAGGCGTGGGCTATAACATACAAAAATGTGGGATAGCGCAGAATTCTAGTTGTTTGGCGGAAAAACGCAAAAAATGAGGAACGATCATGGCCGGGCGGATACTATGGTTCCTTAGGTCGTATTTGATAGTCCGGAAAAATTTTAGGCAATAGGGGTCCGGAGGTCCCGGGACCACTTGGAAGGCGTGGGCTATAACACACAAAAATATGGGAATCGCGCGGAATTCTAGTTGTTTGGCCGAAAAATGCAACAAATGAGGAACGATCATGGCGGGGGGTTACTATGGTTTCTTAGGTCGTATTTTAGGCGATCGGGGTTCCCGGGACCCCTTGGAAGGCGTGAGCTAAAGCACACAAAAATATGGAAATCGCGCGGAATTCTAGTTTTTTATCTGAAAAACGCAAAAGGCAAGGAACGATCATGGCGGGGCAGTGACTATGGTTTCTTAGGTCATATTTGATAGTCCGGAAAATTTTTAGGCGATCCAGCCCCGGGAGGCCCGACCCACTCGGAAGGCGTGGGCGATAGCACACAAAAATATGGGAATCGGGCAGAATTCTAGTTTTTTGGCCAAAAAATACAAATAATGAGGAACGATTATGGCGAGGCGGTGACTATGGTTACTTAGGTCCTAATTGATGGCCCGAAAAGTTTTTAGGCGATCCGAGTCCGACGGCCCGGCCCACTCGGAAGGCGTGGGCAATAGCACACAAAAATATGGTAATCGAGCGGAATTCTAGTTTTTTTGCCGAAAAACACAATAAATGAGGAACGATCATGGCGGGGTGGTGACTATGGTTCTTTAGGTCGTATTTGATGGCCCGTAAAATTTTAGGCGATCGGGGTCCACGGCTCCCGGGACCACTCGGAAGGCGTAAGTTATAACACACGAAAATATGCAAATCGCGCGGAGTTCTAGTTTTTTGGCTGAAAACTGCAACGCATTTGGAACGATCATGGTGGGGCAGTGACTATGGTACCTTAGGTCGTATTTGATAGTCCGAAAAAATTTTAGGCGATCGGGGTCCGTGGCTACCCGGACCACTTGGAAGGCGTGGTATATCACACGAAAATATGGGAATCGGGCGTAATTCTAGTTTTTTGGCCGAAAAATGCAAAAAATGAGAAACGATGATGGCGGGTGGTTACTATGGTTCCTTAGGTCGTATTTGATGACCCGAAATTTTTTTAGGCGATCGGGGTCCGGGGGTCCCGGTACCACTTGGAAGGGTGGGCAATAGCACACAAAAATATTGTAATCGGGCGGAATTCAAGTTTTTTGGCCGAAAAACGCAACAAATGAGGAATGATCATGGCTGGGCGGTGACTATGGTTCCTTAGGTCGTATTTGATAGTCCGGAAAAATTTTAGGTGATAGGGGTCCGGAGTTCCCGGGTTCACTTCGAAGGCGTGGGCTATAGGACACGAAAATATGGGAATCGCGCGGAATTCTAGTTTTTTGGCCGAAAAAAGGAAAAAACTTGGAACGATCATGGCTGGGCGGTGACTATGGTTCCTTAGGTCTTATTTGATAGTCCGGAAAAATTTTAGGCGATAGGGGTCCGGAGACCCGGGACCACTCGGAAGGCGTGACACACAAAAATATGGGATAGCGCGGAATTCTAGTTGTCTTGCCGAAAAACGCAAAAAATGAGGAACGATCATGGCGGGGCGGATACTATAGTTCCTTAGGTCGTATTTGATAGTCCGAAAAAATTTTAGGCGATAGGGGTCCGGAGGTCCCGGGACCACTCGGAAGGTGTGGGCTATAACACACAAAAATATGGGAATCGCGCGAAATTCTAGTTGTTTGGCCGAAAAACGCAAAAAATGAGGAACGATCATTGCGGGGCGGATACTATGGTTCCTTAGGTCGTATTTGATAGTCCGGAAAAATAATAGGCGATAGGGGTGAGGAGGTCCCGGGACCACTCGGAAGGCATGGGCTATAAAACACAAAAATATGGGAATCGCGCGGAATTCTAGTTGTTCGGCCAAAAAACGCAAAAAATGAGGAACAATGATGGCGGGGTGGTTACTATGGTTCCTTAGGTCGTATTTGATGGCCCGGAAAATTTTTAGGCGATCGGGGTTCTGGGTTCCCAGGACCCCTTGGAAGGCGTGGGCTAAAGCAAAAGACTAGGAACGATCATGGCGGGGCAATGACTATGGATCCTTAGGTTCTATTTAATAGTCCGGAAAATTTTTAGGCGATCTGGCTCCGGGGGGCCCGACCCACTCGGAAGGCGTGGGCGATAGCACACAAAAATATGGGAATCATGCGGAATTCTAGTTTTTTGGCCAAAAAATGTAAAAAATGAGGAACGATCATGGCGAGGCGGTGACTATGGTTCCTTAGGTCCTTATTGATGGCCCGAAAATTTTTTAGGCGATCCGAGTCCGGCGGCCCGGCCCACTCGGAAGGCGAGGGCAATAGCACACAAAAAAAGGTAATCGAGCGGAATTCTAGTTTTTTGGCCGAAAAACGCAATAAATGAGGAACGATCATGGCGGGGCGGTGACTATGGTTCCTTAGGTCGTATTTGATAGCCCGTAAAATTTTAGGCCATCGGGGTCCACGGCTCCCGGGACCACTCGGAAGGCGTAAGCTATAGCACACTAAAATATGCAAATCGCGCAGAATTCTAGTTTTTTGGCCGAAAAATGCAAAGCATTTGGAACGATCATGGTGAGGCGGTGACTATGGTACCTTAGGTCGTATTTGATAGTCCGGAAAAGTTTTAGGCGATCGGGGTCCGCGGCTCCCCGGACCACTTGGAAGGCGTGGGTATAGCACACGAAAATATGGGAATCGGGCGTAATTCTAGTTTGTTGGCCGAAAAATGCAAAAAATGAGAAATGATGATGGCGGGGCAGTTACTATGGTTCCTTAGGTCGTATTTGACGGCCCGGAAAAATTTTAGGCGATCGGGGTCCGGGGGTCCCGGAACCACTTGGAAGGGTGGGCAATAGCACACAAAAATATTGTAATCGGGCGGAATTCTAGTTTTTTGGCCGAAAAATGCAACAAATGAGGAATGATCATGGCTGGGCGGTGACTATGGTTCCTTAGGTCGTATTTGATAGTCCGGAAAAATTTTAGGCGATAGGGGTTCGAAGTTCCTAGGTTCACTTGGAATGCGTGGGCTATAGGACACGAAAATATGGGAATCGCGCGGAATTCTAGTTTTTTGGCCGAAAAACCTAAAAAACTAGGAACGATCATGGCTGGGCGGTAACTATGGTTCCTTAGGACTTATTTGATAGTCCGGAAAATTTTAGGCGATAGGGGTCCGGAGACCCGGGACCACTCAGAGGGTGTGGGCTATAACACACAAAAATATGGGATAGCGCGGAATTCTAGTTGTTTGGCCGAAAAACGCGAAAAATGAGGAACGATCATGGCGGGGCGGATACTATGGTTCCTTAGGTCGTATTTGATAGTCCGGAAAAATTTTAGGCGATAGGGGTCCGGAGGTCCCGGGACCACTCGGAAAGCATGGGCTATAACACACAAAAATATGGGATAGCGCGGAATTCTAGTTGTCTGGCCGAAAAACGCAAAAAATGAGGAACGATCATGGCGGAGCGGATACTATGGTTCTTTAGGTCGTATTTGATAGTCCGGAAAAAATTTAGGCGATAGGGGTCCGGAGGTCCCGGGACCACTCGGAAGGTGTGGGCTATAACACACAAAAATATGGGAATCGCGCGAAATTCTAGTTGTTTGGCTGAAAAACGCAAAAAATGAGGAACGATCATTACGGGGCGGATACTATGGTTTCTTAGGTCGTATTTGATAGTCCGAAAAAATAATAGGCGATAGGGGTGAGGAGGTCCCGGGACCACTCGGAAGGCGTGGGCTATAAAACACAAAAATATGGGAATCGCGCGGAATTCTAGTTGTTCGGCCAAAAAATGCAAAAAATGAGGAACAATCATGGCGGGGTGGTTACTATGGTTCCTTAGGTCGTATTTGATGGCCCAGAAAATTTTTAGGCGATCGGGGTTCGGGGTTCCCAGGACCCCTTGGAAGGCGTGGGCTAAAGCACACGGAAATATGGAAATGTCACGGAATTCTAGTTTTTTGGCTGAAAAACGCAAAAGACTAGGAACGATCATGGCGGGGCGGTGACTATTGTTCCTTAGGTCCTATTTGATAGTCCGGAAAATATTTAGGCGATCCGGCTCCGGGGGCCCGACCCACTCGGAAGGCGTGGGCGATAGCACACAAAAATATGGGAATCATGCGGAATTCTAGTTTTTTGGCCAAAAAATGCAAAAAATGAGGAACGATCATGGCGAGGCGGTGACTATGGTTCCTTAGGTCCTTATTGATGGCCCGAAAATTTTTTAGGCGATCCGAGTTAGGCGGCCCGGCCCACTCGGAAGGCGAGGGCAATAGCACACAAAAAAAGGTAATCGAGCGGAATTCTAGTTTTTTGGCCAAAAAATGCAATAAATGAGGAACAATCATGGCGGGGCGGTGACTATGGTTCCTTAGGTCGTATTTGATGGCCCGGAAAATTTTAGGCGATCGGGGTCCACGGCTCCCGGGACCACTCGGAAGGCGTAAGCTATAGCACACTAAAATATGCAAATCGCGCGGAATTCTAGTTTTTTGGCCGAAAAATGCAAAGCATTTGGAACGATCATGGTGAGGCGGTGACTATGGTACCTTAGGTCGTATTTGATAGTCCGAAAAAGTTTTAGGCGATCGGGGTCCGCGGCTCCCCGGACCACATGGAAGGCGTGGGTATAGCACACGAAAATATGGGAATCGGGCGTAATTCTAGTTTGTTGGCCGAAAAATGCAAAAAATGAGAAACGATGATGGCGGGGCGGTTACTATGGTTCCTTAGGTCGTATTTGACGGCCCGGAAAAATTTTAGGCGATCGGGGTCCGGGGGTCCCGGAACCACTTGGAAGGGTGGGCAATAGCACACAAAAATATTGTAATCGGGCGGAATTCTAGTTTTTTGGCCGAAAAACGCAACAAATGAGGAATGATCATGGCTGGGCGGTGACTATGGTTCCTTAGGTCGTATTTGATAGTCCGGAAAAATTTTAGGCGATAGGGGTTCGGAGTTCCTGGGTTCACTTGGAATGCGTGGGCAATAGGACACGAAAATATGGGAATCGCGCAGAATTCTAGTTTTTTGGCCGAAAAACGGAAAAAACTAGGAACGATCATGGCTGGGCGGTAACTATGGTTCCTTAGGTCTTATTTGATAGTCCGGAAAATTTTAGGCGATAGGGGTCGGGAGACCCGGGACCACTCGGAAGGTGTGGGCTATAACACACAAAAATATGGGATAGCGCGGAATTCTAGTTGTTTGGCCGAAAAACGCGAAAAATGAGGAACGATCATGGCGGGGTGGATACTATGGTTCCTTAGGTCGTATTTGATAGTCCGGAAAAATTTTAGGCGACAGGGGTCCGGAGGTCCCGGGACCACTCGGAAGGCGTGGACTATAACACACAAAAATATGGGATAGCGCGGAATTCTAGTTGTCTGGCCGAAAAACGCAAAAAATGAGGAACGATCATGGCGGGGCGGATACTATGGTTCCTTAGGTCGTATTTGATAGTCCGGAAAAATTTTAGGCGATAGGGGTCCGGAGGTCCCGGGACCACTCGGAAGGTGTGGGCTATAACACACAAAAATATGGGAATCGCGCGAAATTCTAGTTGTTTGGCCGAAAAACGCAAAAAATGAGGAACGATCATTGCGGGGCGGATACTATGGTTCCTTAGGTCGTATTTGATAGTCCGGAAAAATAATAGGCGATAGGGGTGAGGAGGTCCCGGGACCACTCGGAAGGCGTGGGCTATAAAACACAAAAATATGGGAATCGCGCGGAATTCTAGTTGTTCGGCCGAAAAATGCAAAAAATGAGGAACGATCATGGCGGGGTGGTTACTATGGTTCCTTAGGTCGTATTTGATGGCCCAGAAAATTTTTAGGCGATCGGGGTTCGGGGTTCCCAGGACCCCTTGGAAGGCGTGGGCTAAAGCACACGGAAATATGGAAATGTCACGGAATTCTAGTTTTTTGGCTGAAAAACGCAAAAGACTAGGAACGATCATGGCGGGGCGGTGACTATTGTTCCTTAGGTCCTATTTGATAGTCCGAAAAATTTTTAGGCGATCCGGCTCCGGGGGCCCTGACCCACTCGGAAGGCGTGGGCGATAGCACACAAAAATATGGGAATCATGCGGAATTCTAGTTTTTTGGCCAAAAAATGCAAAAAATGAGGAACGATCATGGAGAGGCGGTGACTATGGTTCCTTAGGTCCTTATTGATGGCCCGAAAATTTTTTAGGCGATCCGAGTTAGGCGGCCCGGCCCACTCGGAAGGCGAGGGCAATAGCACACAAAAAAAGGCAATCGAGCGGAATTCTAGTTTTTTTGGCCGAAAAATGCAATAAATGAGGAACGATCATGGCGGGGAGGTGACTATGGTTCCTTAGGTCGTATTTGATGGCCCGGAAAATTTTAGGTGATCGGGGTCCACGGCTCCCGGGACCACTCGGAAGGCGTAAGCTATAGCACACTAAAATATGCAAATCGCGCGGAATTTTAGTTTTTTGGCTGAAAAATGCAAAGCATTTGGAACGATCATGGTGAGGCGGTGACTATGGTACCTTAGGTCGTATTTGATAGTCCGAAAAACTTTTAGGCGATCGGGGTCCGCGGCTCCCCGGACCACATGGAAGGCGTGGGTATAGCACACGAAAATATGGGAATCGGGCGTAATTCTAGTTTGTTGGCCGAAAAATGCAAAAAATGAGAAACGATGATGGCGGGGCAGTTACTATGGTTCCTTAGGTCGTATTTGACGGCCCGGAAAAATTTTAGGCGATCGGGGTCCGGGGGTCCCGGAACCACTTGGAAGGGTGGGCAATAGCACACAAAGATATTGTAATCGGACGGAATTCTAGTTTTTTGGCTGAAAAACGCAACAAATGAGGAATGATCATGGTTGGGCGGTGACTATGGTTCCTTAGGTCGTATTTGATAGTCCGAAAAAATTTTAGGCGATAGGGGTTCGGAGTTCCTGGGTTCACTTGGAATGCGTGGGCAATAGGACACGAAAATATGGGAATCGCGCGGAATTCTAGTTTTTTGGCCGAAAAACGGAAAAAACTAGGAACGATCATGGCTGGGCAGTAACTATGGTTCCTTAGGTCTTATTTGATAGTCCGGAAAATTTTAGGCGATAGGGGTCGGGAGACCCGGGACCACTCGGAAGGTGTGGGCTATAACACACAAAAATATAGGATAGCGCGGAATTCTAGTTGTTTGGCCGAAAAACGCAAAAAATGAGGAACGATCATGGTGGGGTGGATACTATGGTTCCTTAGGTCGTATTTGATAGTCCGGAAAAATTTTAGGCGACAGGGGTCCGGAGGTCCCGGGACCACTCGGAAGGCGTGGACTATAACACACAAAAATATGGGATAGCGCGGAATTCTAGTTGTCTGGCCGAAAAACGCAAAAAATGAGGAACGATCATGGCGGGGCGGATACTATGGTTCCTTAGGTCGTATTTGATAGTCCGGAAAAATTTTAGGCGATAGGGGTCCGGAGGTCCCGGGACCACTCGGAAGGTGTGGGCTATAACACACAAAAATATGGGAATCGCGCGAAATTCTAGTTGTTTGGCCGAAAAACGCAAAAAATGAGGAACGATCATTGCGGGGCGGATACTATGGTTCCTTAGGTCGTATTTGACAGTCCAGAAAAATAATAGGCGATAGGGGTGAGGAGGTCCCGGGACCACTCGGAAGGCGTGGGCTATAAAACACAAAAATATGGGAATCGCGCGGAATTCTAGTTGTTCGGCCGAAAAACGCAAAAAATGAGGAATGATCATGGCGGGGTGGTTACTATGGTTCCTTAGGTCGTATTTGATGGCCCGGAAAATTTTTAGGCGATCGGGGTTCGGGGTTCCCAGGACCCCTTGGAAGGCGTGGGCTAAAGCACACGGAAATATGGAAATCTCACGAAATTCTAGTTTTTTGGCTGAAAAACGCAAAAGACCAGGAACGATCATGGCGGGGCAGTGACTATGGATCCTTAGGTTCTATTTAATAGTCCGGAAAATTTTTAGGCGATCCCGCTCTGGGGGGCCCGACCCACTCGGAAGGCGTGGGCGATAGCACACAAAAATATGGGAATCATGCGGAATTCTAGTTTTTTGGCCAAAAAATGCAAAAAATGAGGAACGATCATGGCGAGGCGGTGACTATGGTTCCTTAGGTCCTTATTGATGGCCCGAAAAGTTTTTAGGCGATCCGAGTCCGGCGGCCCGGCCCACTTGGAAGGCGAGGGCGTGGGGCACACAAAAATATGGTAATCGAGCGGAATTCTAGTTTTTTGGCCGAAAAACACAATAAATGAGGAACGATCATGGCGGGGCGGTGACTATGGTTCCTTAGGTCGTATTTGATGGCCCGAAAATTTTTAGGCGATAGGGGTTCGGAGTTCCTGGGTTCACATGGAAGGCGTGGGCTATAGGACACGAAAATATGGGAATCGCGCGGAATTCTAGTTTTTTGGCCGAAAAACGGAAAAAAATTAGGAACGATCATGGCTGGGCGGTAACTATGGTTCCTTAGGTCTTATTTGATAGTCTGGAAAATTTTAGGCGATAGGGGTCCGGAGACCCGGGCCCACTCGGAAGGTGTGGGCTATAACACACAAAAATATGGGATAGTGCGGAATTCTAGTTGTTTGGCCGAAAAACGCGAAAAATGAGGAACGATCATGGCAGGGCGGATACTATGGTTCCTTAGGTCGTATTTGATAGTCTGGAAAAATTTTAGGCGATAGGGGTCCGAAGGTCCCGGGACCACTCGGAAGGCGTGGGCTATAACACACAAAAATATGGGAATCGCGCGGAATTCTAGTTGTTTGGCCGAAAAATGCAAAAAATGAGGAATGATCATGGCGGGGTGGATACTATGGTTCCTTAGGTCGTATTTGATAGTCCGGAAAAATTTTAGGCGATAGGGGTCAGGAGAGGTCCCGGGACCACTCGGAAGGCGTGGGCTACACACAAAAATATGGGAATCGCGCGGAATTCTAGTTGTTTGGCCGAAAAATGCAAAAAATGAGGAACGATCATGGCGGGGTGGTTACTATGGTTTCTTAGGTCGTATTTGATGGGCGGAAAATTTTTAGGCAATCGGGGTTCGGGGTTCCCGGGACCCCTTGGAAGGCGTGGGCTAAAGCACACGAAAATATGGAAATCGCGCGGAATTCTAGTTTTTTGGCTGAAAAACACAAAAGATTAGGAACGATCATGGCGGGGCGGTAACTATGGTTCCTTAGGTCCTAATTGATGGCCCAAAAATTTTTGAGGCGATCCGAGTCCGGCGGCCCGGCCCACTCGAAAGGCGTGGGCAATAGCACACAAAAATATGGTAATCGAGCGGAATTCTAGTGTTTTAGCCGAAAAACGCAATAAATGAGGAACGATCATGGCGGGGCGGTGACTATGGTTCCTTAGGTCGTATTTGATAGTCAGGAAAAATTTTAGGCGATCGGGGTCCGCGGCTTCCCGGACCACTTGGAAGGCGTGGGTATAACACGAAAATATGGGAATTCGGCGTAATTCTAGTTTTTTGGCCGAAAAATGCAAAAAATGAGAAACGATGATGGCGGAGCGGTTACTATGGTTCCTTAGCTCGTATTTGATGGCCCGGAAAAATTTTAGGCGATCGGGGTCTGGGGGTCACGGAACCACTTGGAAGGGTGGGCAATAGCACACAAAAATATTGTAATCGGGCGGAATTCTAGTGTTTTGGCCGAAAAATGCAACAAATGAGGAATGATCTTGGCTGGGCGGTGACTATGGTTCCTTATGTCGTATTTGATAGTCCAGAAAAATTTTAGGCGATAGGGGTCCGGAGTTCCCGGGTTCACTTGGAAGGCGTGGGCTATAGGACACGAAAATATGGGAATCGCGCGGAATTCTAGTTTTTTGGCCGAAAAACGGAAAAAATTAGGAATGATCATGGCTGGGTGGTGACTATGGTTCCTTAGGTCTTATTTGATAGTCCGGAAAATTTTTAGGCGATAGGGGTCCGGAGACCCGGGACCACTCGGAAGGCGTGGGCTATAACACACAAAAATATGGGATCGCGCGGATTCTAGTTGTTTGGCCGAAAAACGCAAAAAATGAGGAACGATCATGGCGGGGCGGATAGTATGGTTCTTTAGGTCGTATTTGATTGTCTGGAAAAATTTTAGGCGATAGGGGTCCGGAGGTCCCGGGACCACTCGGAAGGTGTGGGCTATAACACACAAAAATATGGGAATCGCGCGGAATTCTAGTTGTTTGGCCGAAAAACGCATAAAATAAGGAACGATCATGGCGGGGCGGATACTATGGTTCCTTAGGTCATATTTGATTGCCCGGAAAAATTTTAGGCGATCGGGGTCCGCGGCTCTTGGGACCACTCGGAATGCGTGGGTATAGCACACGAAAATATGGGAATCGGGCGAAATTCTAAGTCTTTTTCAGTAACATGCAAAAAATGTGGAAAGATCTTGGCAGGGCAGTGACTATGGTTCCTTTGGTCTTATTTGATAGTCCGGAAAAATATTAGGCGATAGGGGTCCGGAGGTCCAGGGACCACTCGGAAGGCATGGGCTATAACACACAAAAATATGGGAATCGCGCGGAATTCTAGTTGTTTGGCCGAAAAACGCAAAAAATGAGGAACGATCATGGCGAGGCGGATACTATAGTTCCTTAGGTCGTATTTGATAGTCCTGAAAAATTTTAGGCGATAGGGGTCAGGAGGTCCCGGGACCACTCGGAAGGCGTGGGCTATAACACACAAAAATATGGGAATCGCGCGGAATTCTATTTGTTTGGCCGAAAAATGCAAAAAATGAGGAACGATCATGGTGGGGTGGTTACTATAGTTACTTAGGTTGTATTTGATGGCCCGAAAAATTTTTATGCGATCGGGGTTCGGGGTTCCCGGGACCCCTTGGAAGGCGTGGGCTAAAGCACACAAAAATATGGAAATCGCACGGAATTCTAGTTTTTTGGCTGAAAAATGCAAAAGACTAGGAACGATCATAGCGGGGCGGTGACTATGGTTCTTAGGTCCTATTTGATAGTCCGGAAAATTTTTAGGCTATCCAGCTCCGGGGGGCCCGACCCACTCGGAAGGCGTGGGCGATAGCACACAAAAATATATATAACACACATAAATATGGGAATCGCGCGGAATTCTAGTTGTTTGGCCGAAAAAGGCAAAAAAAAAGGAACGATCATGGCGGGGCGGATTCTATGGTTCCTTAGGTCGTATTTGATAGTTCGGAAAAATTTTAGGCGATAGGGGTCAGGAGGTCCCGGGACCACTCGGAAGGCGTGGGCTATAACACACAAAAATATGGGAATCACGCGGAATTCTAGTTCTTTGGCCAAAAAACGCAAAAATATGGGAATCACGCGGGGTGGTTACTATGGTTCCTTAGGTCGTATTTTATGGCCTGGAAATTTTTTAGGCGATTAGGGTTCGGGGTTTCCGGGACCCCTTGGAAGGCGTGGGCTAAAGCACACGAAAATATGAAAATCGCGCGGAATTCTAGTTTTTTGGCTGAAAAACGCAAAAGACTAGGAACGATCATGGAGGGGCGGTGACTATGGTTCCTTATGTCGTATTTGATAGTCCGGAAAATTTTTAGGCGATCCGGCTCCGGGGGCCCCGACCCACTCGGAAGGCGTGGGCGATAGCACACAAAAATATGGGAATCGGGCGAAATTCTAGTTTTTTGGCCAAAAAATGAGGAACGATCATGGCGAGGAGATGACTATGGTTCCTTAGGTCTTATTTGATGGCCCGGAAAATTTTAGGCGATCGGGGTCCACGGCTCCCGGGACCACTCGGAAGGCGTAAGCTATAGCACTCGAAAATATGCAAATCGCACGGAGTTCTAGTTTTTTGGCCAAAAATGCAAAGCATTTGGAATGATCATGGTGGGGCGGTGACTATGGTACCTTAGATCGTATTTGATAGTCCGGAAAAATTTTAGGCGATCGGGGTCCGCGGCTTCCCGGACAACTTGGAAGGCGTGGGTATAGCACACGAAAATATGGGAATCGGGCGTAATTCTAGTTTTTTGGCCGAAAAATGCAAAAAATGAGAAACGGTGATGGCGGGGCGGTTACTATGGTTCCTTAGGTCGTATTTGATGGCCCAGAAAAATTTTAGGCGATCGGGGTCCGGGGGTCCCGGAACCACTGGGAAGAGTGGGCAATAGCACACAAAATATTGTAATCGGGCGGAATTCTACTTTTTTTGGCCGAAAAACGCAACAAATGAGGAATGATCATGGCTGGGCGGTGACTATGGTTCCTTAGGTCGAATTTGATTGTCCGGAAAAATTTTAGGCGATAGGGGTCCTGAGGTCCCGGGACCACTCGGAAGGTGTGGGCTATAACACACAAAAATATGGGAATCGCGCGGAATTCTAGCTGTTTGGCCGAAAAACGCAAAAAATAAGGAACGATCATGGAAGGGCGGATACTATGGTTCCTTAGTCACCGCCCCGCCATGGCCGTTCTTCGTTGTTTTGTATTTTACTGCCAAAAAATTAGAATTTCAGCCGATTCCCATATATTCATGTGCTATAGCCCACGCCTTCCGAGTGTGACCGGCGCCCCGTACCCCGATCGCCTAAACTTTTTCCGAGCCATCGAATACGACCTTAGGAACCATAGTCACCGCCCCGCCGTGGCCGTTCCTCGTTGTTTTGCATTTTACGGCCAAAACACTAGAATTTCGCCCGATTCCCATATTTTCGTGTGCGCCCATGCCTTCCGAGTGGGTCCGGGCCTTCGGACCCCGATCGCCTAAAATTATTCGGGGCCATCAAACACGACCTAAGGAACCATAGTCACCTCCCCGCCATGGCCGTTCCTTGTTGTTTTGCATTTTACGGCCAAAAAAATAGAATTCTGCCCGATTCCCATATATTCATATGCTGCCTTCCGAGTGGGACTGGGCCCCCCGTACCCCGAACGTCTAAAAATTTTCGGAGCCATCAAATACGACCTAAGGAACCATAGTCACCGCCCCGCCGTGGCCGTTTCTCGTTTTTTTTTAATTTTACGGCCAAAAAACTAGAATTTCGCCCGATTCCCTTATTTTTGTGTGCTATAGCCCATGCCTTTTGAGTGGGTCCAGGCCCCCGGACCCCGATCGCCTAAATTTATTTGGTGACATCAAATACGACCTAAGGAACCATAGTCACCGCCTCGCCATGGCCGTTCCTCGTTGTTTTGTATTTTACTGCCAAATATTTTTTCGCCTGATTCCCATATATTCATATGCTGCCTTCCGGGTGGGACCGGGCCCCCCGTACCCCGATCGCCTAAACTTTTTTCGAGCCATCAAATACAACCTAAGGAACCATAGTCACCGCCCCGCCGTGGCCGTTCCTCATTGTTTTGCATTTTACGGCCAAAAAACTAGAATTTTGCCCGATTACCATATTTTCGTGCGCTATAGCCCATGCCTTCCGAATGGGTCCGGGACCCCGGACTCCGATCGCCTAAAATTAATCGGGGCCATCAAATACCACCTAATGAACCATATTCACCGCCCTGCCATGGCCGTTCCTCGTTGTTTTGCATTTTACGGCCAAAAAACTAGAATTCCGCCAAAATTATTTGTGTGCCATAGCCCACGCCTTCCGAGTGGGTCCGGTCCCCCCGGAACCCGATCGCCTAAAATTATTCCGGGCTATCAAATACGACCTAAGGAACCATAGTCAGTGCCCAGCCGTGGCTGTTCCTCGTTGTTTTGCATTTTACTGCAAAAAATTAGAATTTTGCCTGATTCCCATATTTTCGTGTGCTATAGCCCATGCCTTCCGAGTGGGTCCGGGCCCCCGGACCTCAATCGCCTGAAATTATTCGGGGCCATCAAATACGACCTAAGGAACCATAGTCACCTCCCCGCCATGGCCGTTCCTCATTATTTTGCATTTTTCGGCCAAAAAACAAGAATTCTGCCCGATTCCCATATATTCGTGTGCTATAGCCCACGCCTTCCTAGTGGGTTCCGGGCCTCCCGGACCCCGATCGCCTAAAATATTTCCGGGTTATCAAATACAACCTAAGGAACCTTAGTCACCGCCCTGCCATGGCCGTTCCTTGTTGTTTTGCATTTTACGACCAAAAAACTAGAATTCCGCCTGATTCTCATATATTTGTGTGCCATAGCCTACGCCTTCCGAGTGGGTCCGGTCCCCCCGAACCCGATCGCCTAAAATTATTCCGGGCTATCAAATACGACCTAAGGAACCATAGTCACCGCCCAGCCGTGGCTGTTCCTCGTTGTTTTGCATTTTACGGCAAAAAACTAGAATTTTGCCTCATTCCCATATTTTCGTGTGCTATAGCCCATGCCTTCCGAGTGGGTCCGGGCCCCCGGACCCCGATCGCTTAAAATTATTCTGGGCCATCAAATACGACCCTAGGAACCATAGTCACCTCCTCGCCATGGCCGTTCCTCGTTATTTTGCATTTTACCGCAAAAAACTAGAATTCAGCCTGATTCCCATATATTCGTTTGCTATAGCCCACGCCTTCCGAGTGGGACCGGGCCCCCCATACCCCGATTGCCTAAACTTTTTCCGAGCGATCAAATACGACCTAAGGAACAATAGTCACCGCCCCGCCATGGCCTTTCCTCGTTTTTTTGCATTTTACTGCCAAAAAACTAGAATTTCGCTCGATTACCATATTTTCGTAAGCTATAGCCCATGCCTTCCGAGTGGGTATGGGCCGCCGCACCCCGATCGCCTAAAATTATTCGGGGCAATTAAATACAACCTAAGGAACCATAGTGACCGCCCCGCCATGGCCGTTCCTCGTTGTTTTGCGTTTTGCGGCCAAAAAACTAGAATTCCGCCCGATTCCCATATTTTCATGTGCTATAGCCCACGCCTTCCGAGTGGGTCCGAGACCCCTGACCCCGATCGCCGAAAATTATTCTGGGCCATCAAATAGGACCTAAGGAACCATAGTCACCTCCCCGCCAAGGCCGTTCCTCGTTGTTTTGCATTTTATGGCCAAAAAACTAGAATTCCACCCGATTCCCATATATTCGTGTGCTATAGCCCACGCCTTCCTAATGGGTTCCGGGCCTCCCGGACCCCGATCGCCTAAATTATTTCTAGGTTATCAAATATGACCGAAGGAACCATAGTCAATGCTCCACCATGGCCGTTCCTTGTTGTTTTGCGTTTTACGGCCAAAAAACTTGAATTCCGCCAGATTCCCATATATTCGTGTGCCATAGCCCATGCCTTCCGAGTGGGTCCGGGGATCAAATACGACCTAATGAACCATAGTCACCGCCCCACCATGGCCGTTCCTCGTTGTTTTATATTTTACGGCCAAAAAACTAGAATTTCACCCGATTCCCATATATTCGTGTGCTATAACCCACGCCTTCCTAGTGGGTTCCGGGCCCCACAGACCCTGATCGCCTAAAATATGTCTGGGCTATCAAATACGACCTAAGGAACCATAGTCACCGCCCCGCCATGGCCGTTCCTCGTTTTTTTGCGTTTTACGGCCCAAAAACTAGAATTTCGCCCAATTCCCATATATTTGTGTGCCATAGCCAACGCCTTTCGAGTGGGTCCGGTTCCCCCGGACCCTGATCGCCTAGAAATATTTCGAGCCATCAAATATGACAAAAGGAACCACAGTCACCGCCCAGCCATGGTCGTTCCTCGTTGTTTTGTGTTTTACGGTCAAAAAACTAGAATTCCGCCTGATTCCCATATTTTCGTGTGCTATAGCCCACGCCTTCCGAGTGGGTCCGGGACCCCGGACCCCGATAGCCTAAAATTATTCTAGGCCATCAAATAGACCTAAGAAACCATAGTCACCTCCCTGCTATGGCCGTTCCACGTTATTTTGCATTTTACAGCCAAAAAACTAGAATTCCGCCCTATTCCCATATATTCGTGTGCTATAGCCCACGCCTTCCGAGTGGGTCCGGGGATCAAATACGACATAAGGAACCATAATAACCACCCCGCCATGGCCGTTCCTCGTTGTTTTGCATTTTACAGCCAAAAAACTAGAATTCCGCCCGATTCCCATATATTTGTGTGCCATAGCCAACGCCTTCCGAGTGGGTCCGGCTCCCCCAGACCCCGATCGCCTAAAATTATTCCGTGCCATCAAATACGACCAAAGGAACCATAGTCACCGCCCAGCCGTGGCCGTTCCTCGTTGTTTTGCATTTTACGGCAAAAAACTAGAATTTTGCCCGATTCCCATATTTTCGTGTGCTATAGCCCATGCCTTCCGAGTGGTTCCGGGCTCCCGGACCCCGATCTCCTTAAATTATTCGGGGCCTTCATACATGACCTAAGGAACCATAGTCACCTCCCCGCCATGGCCGTTCCTCGTTGTTTTGCGTTTTACAGTCAAAAAACTAGAATTCTGCCCGATTACCATATGTTCGTGTGCTATAGACCACGCCTTCCGAGTGGGTCCGGGACCCCGGACCCTGATCGCCTGAAATTATTCTGGGCCATCAAATACAACCTAAGGAACCATAGTCACCTCCCCGCCATGGCCGTTCCTCGTTATTTTGTGTTTTACAGTCAAAAAACTAGAATTCCGCCCGATTCCCATATATTCTTGTGCTATAGCCCACGCCTTCCTAATGGGTTCCAGGCCTCCCAGACCCCGATCGCCTTAAATATTTCCGGGTTATCAAATACGACCTAAGGAACCATAGTCACCGCCCCGCCATGGCCGTTCCTTGTTGTTTTGCGTTTTACGGCCAAAAAACTTGAATTCCGCCCGATTCCCATATATTCGTGTGCCATAGCTTATGCCTTCCGAGTGGGTCCAGGGATCAAATATGACCTAAGGAACCATAGTCACCTCCCCGCCATGGCCGTTCCTCTTTGTTTTGCGTTTTACGGTCAAAAAACTAGAATTCTGCCCGATTCCCATATTTTCGTGTGCTATAGCCCACGCCTTCCGAGTGGGTCCGGGACCTCGGACCCCGATCGCCTAAAATTATTCTGGGCCATCAAATACAACCTAAGGAACTATAGTCACCTCCCCGCCATGGCCGTTCCTCGTTATTTGGCGTTTTACGGTCAAAAAACTAGAATTTCGCCCGATTCCCATATATTCTTGTGCTATAGCCCACGCCTTCCTAATGGGTTCCGGGCCTCCCAGACCCCGATCGCCTTAAATATTTCCGGGTTATCAAATACGACCTAAGGAACCATAGTCACCGCCCCGCCATGGCCGTTCCTTGTTGTTTTGCGTTTTACGGCCAAAAAACTTGAATTCCGCCCGATTCCCATATATTCGTGTGCCATAGCCCATGCCTTCTGAGTGGGTCCAGGGATCAAATAGGACCTAAGGAACCATAGTCACCACCCTACCATGGCCGTTCCTCATTGTTTTGCATTTTACGGCCAAAAAACTAGAATTCCGCCCGATTCCCATATATTCGTGTGCTATAACCCACGCCTTCCTAGTGGGTTCCGGGCCCCCCGGACCCTGATCGCCTAAAATATGTCTGGGCTATCAAATATGACCTAAGGAACCATAGTCACCGCCCCGCCATGGCCGTTCCTCGTTGTTTTGCGTTTTACGGCCAAAAAACTAAAATTCCGCCCGATTCCCATATATTTGTGTGCCATAGCCAACGCCTTCCGAGTGGGTCCGGTCCCCCCGGACCCCGATCGCCTAAAAATATTCCGAGCCATCAAATACGACCAAAGGAACCATAGTCACCGCCCAGCCGTGGTCGTTCGTCGTTGTTTTGCATTTTACGGCAAAAAACTAGAATTTCGCCCGATTCCCATATTTTCATGTGCTATAGCCCATGCCTTCCGAATGGGTCAAGGCCCCCGGACCCCGATCGCCTAAAATTATTCGGGGCCATCAAATACGACCTAAGGAACCATAGTCACCTCCCCGCCATGGCCGTTCCTCGTTGTTTTGCGTTTTACGGTCAAAAAACTAGAATTCCGCCCGATTCCCATATTTTCGTGTGCTATAGCCCATGCCTTCCGAGTGGGCCCGGGACCCCGGACCCCGATCGCCTAAAATTATTCTGGGCTATCAAATACGACCTAAGGAACCATAGTCACCTCCCCGCCATGGCCGTTCCTCGTTATTTTGCATTTTACGGCCAAAAAACTAGAATTCCGCCCGATTTCCATATATTCGTGTGCTATAGCCCACGCCTTCCTAAAGGGTTCCGGGCCTCCCAGACGCCGATCGCCTTAAATATTTCTGGGTTATCAAATACGACCTAAGGAACCATAGTCACCGCACCGCCATGGCCGTTCCTTGTTGTTTTGCGTTTTCTGGCCAAAAAACTTGAATTCCGCCCGATTCCCATATATTCGTGTGCCATAGCCCATGCCTTCCGAGTGGGTCCAGGGATCAAATATGACCTAAGGAACCATAGTCACCGCCCCACCATGGCCGTTCCTCGTTGTTTTGCATTTTACGGCCAAAAAACTAGAATTCCGCCCGATTCCCATATATTCGTGTGCTATAACCCACGCCTTCCTAGTGGGTTCTGGGCCCCCCGGACCCTGATCGCCTAAAATATGTCTGGGCTATCAAATACGACCTAAGGAACCATAGTCACCGCCCCGCCATGGCCGTTCCTCGTTGTTTTGCGTTTTACGGCCAAAAAACTAAAATTCCGCCCAATTCCCATATATTTGTGTGCCATAGCCAATGCCTTCCGAGTGGGTCCGGTCCCCCCGGACCCCGATCGCCTAAAAATATTCCAAGCCATTAAATACGACCAAAGGAACCAAAGTCACCGCCCAGCCGTGGTCGTTCGTCGTTGTTTTGCATTTTACGGCAAAAAACTAGAATTTCGCCCGATTCCCATATTTTCGTGTGCTATAGCCCATGCCTTCCGAGTGGGTCCAGGCCCCCGGACCCCGATCGCCTAAAATTATTCGGGGCCATCAAATACGACCTAAGGAACCATAGTCACCTCCCCGCCATGGCCGTTCCTCGTTGTTTTGCGTTTTACGGTCAAAAAACTAGAATTCCGCCCGATTCCCATATTTTCGTGTGCTATAGCCCATGCCTTCCGAGTGGGCCCGGGACCCCGGACCCCGATCGCCTAAAATTATTCTGGGCTATCAAATACGACCTAAGGAACCATAGTCACCTCCCCGCCATGGCCGTTCCTCGTTATTTTGCGTTTTACGCCAAAAAACTAGAATTTCGCCCGATTCCCATATATTCGTGTGTTATAGCCCACGCCTTCCTAGTGGGTTCCGGGCCTCCCGGACCCCGATCGCCTAAAATTTTTCCGGGTTATCAAATACAACCTAAGGAACCATAATCACCGCCCCGCCATGTCCGTTCCTCGTTGTTTTGTGTTTTACTTCCAAAAAACTAGAATTCCGCCCGATTCCCTTATATTCGTGTGCCATAGCCCATGCCTTCCGAATGGGTCCGGGGTTCAAATATGACCAAAGGAACCATAGTCACCGCCCCTCCATGGCCGTTCCTCATTGTTTTGCGTTTTACGGCCAAAAAACTAGAATTTCGCCCGATTCCCATATATTCTTGTGCTATAGCCCACGCCTTCCTAATGGGTTCCGGGCCTCCCATACCTCGATCGCCTTAAATATTTTCGGGTTATCAAATACGACCTAAGGAACCATAGTCACCGCCCCGCCATGGCCTTTCCTTATTGTTTTGCGTTTTACGGCCAAAAAGCTTGAATTCCGCCCGATTCCCATATATTCGTGTGCCATAGCCCATGCCTTCCGAGTGGGTCGAGGGATCAAATACGACCTAAGGAACAATAGTCACCGCCCCACCATGGTCGTTCCTCGTTGTTTTGCATTTTACGGCCAAAAAACTAGAATTCCACCCAATTCCCATATATTCGTGTGCTATAACCCACGCCTTCCTAGTGGGTTCTGGGCCCCCCGAACCCTGATCGCCTAAAATATGTCTGGGCTATCAAATACGACCTAAGGAACCATAGTCACCGCCCCGCCATGGCCGTTCCTCGTTGTTTTGTGTTTTACGGCCAAAAAACTAAAATTCCGCATGATTCCCATATATTTGTGTACCATAGCCAACGCCTTCCGAGTGGGTCCTGTCCCCCCGGACCCCGATCGCCTAAAAATTTTCCGAGCCATTAAATACGACCAAAGGAACCATAGTCACCGCCCAGCCGTGGTCGTTCGTCGTTGTTTTGCATTTTACGGCAAAAAACTAGAATTTCGCCTGATTCCCATATTTTCGTGTGCTATAGCCCATGTCTTCCGAGTGGGTCCAGGCCCCCGGACCCCGATCGCCTAAAATTATTCGGGGCCATCAAATACGACCTAAGGAACCATAGTCACCTCCCCGCCATGGCCGTTCCTCGTTGTTTTGCGTTTTACGGTCAAAAAACTAGAATTCCGCCCGATTCCCGTATATTCGTGTGCTATAGCCCACGCCTTCCTAGTGGGTTCCGGGCCTCCCGGACCCCGATTGCCTAAAATATTTTCGGGTTATCAAATACAACCTAAGGAACCATAGTCATCGCCCCGCCATGGCCATTCCTCGTTATTTTGCGTTTTACGGCCAAAAAACTAGAATTCCGCCCGATTTCCATATATTCATGTGCTATAGCCCACGCCTTCCTAGTGGGTTACGGGCCTCCCGGACCCCGATCGCCTATAATATTTCCGGGTTATCAAATACAATCTAAGGAATCATAGTCACCGCCCCGCCATGGCCATTCCTCGTTGTTTTGCGTTTTACGGCCAAAAAACTAAAGTTTCGCCCGATTCCATTATATTTGTATGCCATAGCCAACGCCTTCCGAGTGGGTCTGGTCCCCCCGGACCCCGATCGCCTAAAAATATTCCGAGCCATCAAATACGACCAAAGGAACCATAGTCACCGCCCAGCCGTGGCCCTTCCTCGTTGTTTTGTGTTTTACGGCCAAAAAACTAAAATTCCGCTCGATTCCCATATATTTGTGTGCCATAGCCAACGCCTTCCGAGTGGGTCCGGTTCTCCCGGACCCCGACTGCCTAAAAATATTCCGAGCCATTAAATACGACCAAAGGAACCATAGTCACCGCCCAGCCGTGTTCGTTCGTCGTTGTTTTGCATTTTACGGCAAAAAACTAGAATTTTACCCGATTCCCATATTTTCGTGTGCTATAGCCCATGCCTTCCGAGTGGGTCCAGGCCCCCGGACCCCGATCGCCTAAAATTATTCGGGGCCATCAAATACGACCTAAGGAACCATAGTCACCTCCCCGCCATGGCCGTTCCTCGTTGTTTTGCGTTTTACGGTCAAAAAACTAGAATTCCGCCCGATTCCCATATATTCGTGTGCTATAGCCCACGCCTTCCTAGTGGGTTCCGGGCCTCCCGGACCCCGATTGCCTAAAATATTTTCGGGTTATCAAATACAACCTAAGGAACCATAGTCATCGCCCCGCCATGGCCATTCCTCGTTATTTTGCGTTTTACGGCCAAAAAACTAGAATTCCGCCCGATTCCCATATATTCATGTGCTATAGCCCACGCCTTCCTAGTGGGTTACGGGCCTCCCGGACCCCGATCGCCTATAATATTTTCGGGTTATCAAATACAATCTAAGGAACCATAGTCACCGCCCCGCCATGGCCATTCCTCGTTGTTTTGCGTTTTACGGCCAAAAAACTAAAATTCCGCCCGATTCCCATATATTTGTATGCCATAGCCAACGCCTTCCGAGTGGGTCTGGTCCCCCCGGACCCCGATCGCCTAAAAATTTTCCGAGCCATCAAATACGACCAAAGGAACCATAGTCACCGCCCAGCCGTGGCCCTTCCTCGTTGTTTTGTGTTTTACGGCCAAAAAACTAAAATTCCGCCCGATTCCCATATATTTGTGTGCCATAGCCAACGCCTTCCGAGTGGGTCCGGTCCCCCCGGACCCCGATTGCCTAAAAATATTCCGAGCCATTAAATACGACCAACGGAACCATAGTCACCGCCCAGCCGTGGTCGTTCGTCGTTGTTTTGCATTTTACGGCAAAAAACTAGAATTTTGCCCGATTCCCATATTTTCGTGTGCTATAGCCCATGCCTTCCGAGTGGGTCCAGGCCCCCGGACCCCGATCGCCTAAAATTATTCGGGGCCATCAAATACGACCTAAGGAACCATAGTCACCTCCCCGCCATGGCCGTTCCTCGTTGTTTTGCGTTTTACGGTCAAAAAACTAGAATTCCGCCCGATTCCCATATATTCGTGTGCTATAGCCCACGCCTTCCTAGTGGGTTCCGGGCCTCCCGGACCCCGATTGCCTAAAATAGTTTCGGGTTATCAAATACAACCTAAGGAACCATAGTCATCGCCCCGCCATGGCCATTCCTCGTTATTTTGCGTTTTACGGCCAAAAAACTAGAATTCCGCCCGATTCCCATATATTCATGTGCTATAGCCCACGCCTTCCTAGTGGGTTACGGGCCTCCCGGACCCCGATCGCCTATAATATTTCCGGGTTATCAAATACAATCTAAGGAACCATAGTCACCGCCCCGCCATGGCCATTCCTCGTTGTTTTGCGTTTTACGGCCAAAAAACTAAAATTCCGCCCGATTCCCATATATTTGTATGCCATAGCCAACGCCTTCCGAGTGGGTCTGGTCCCCCCGGACCCCGATCGCCTAAAAATATTTCGAGACATCAAATACGACCAAAGGAACCATAGTCACCGCCCAGCCGTGGCCGTTCCTCGTTGTTTTGTGTTTTACGGAAAAAAAACTAGAATTCCGCCCGATTCCCATATATTCGTGTGCCATAGCCCATGCCTTCCGAGTGGGTCCAGGGATTAATTACGACCTAAGGAACCATAGTCACCGCCCCACCATGGCCGTTCCTCGTTATTTTGCATTTTACAGCCAAAAAACTAGAATTCCGCCCGATTCCCATATATTCGTGTGCTATAACCCACGCCTTCCTAGTGGGTTCCGGGCCCCCCGGACCCTGATCGCCTAAAATATGTCTGGGCTATCAAATATGACCTAAGGAACCATAGTCGCCGCCCCGCCATGGCCGTTCCTCGTTGTTTTGCGTTTTACGGCCAAAAAACTAAAATTTCGCCCGATTCCCATATATTTGTGTGCCATAGCCAACGCCTTCCGAGTGGGTCCGGTCCCCCCGGACCCCGATCGCCTAAAAATATTCTGAGCCATCAAATACGACCAAAGGAACGATAGTCATCGCCCAGCCGTGGTCGTTCGTCGTTGTTTTGCATTTTACGGCAAAAAACTAGAATTTCTCCCGATTCCCATATTTTCGGGGGCTATAGCCCATGCCTTCCGAGTGGGTCCAGGCCCCCGGACCCCGATCGCCTAAAATTATTTGGGGCTATCAAATACGACCTAAGGAACCATAGTCACCTTCCCGCCATGTCCGTTCCTCGTTGTTTTGCGTTTTACGGTCAAAAAACTAGAATTCCGCCCGATTCCCATATTTTCGTGTGCTATAACCCACGCCTTCCGAGTGGGTTCCGGGCCTCCCGGACCCCGATTGCCTAAAATAGTTTCGGGTTATCAAATACAACCTAAGGAACCATAGTCATCGCCCCGCCATGGCCATTCCTCGTTATTTTGCGTTTTACGGCCAAAAAACTAGAATTCCGCCCGATTCCCATATATTCATGTGCTATAGCCCACGCCTTCCTAGTGGGTTACGGGCCTCCCGGACCCCGATCGCCTATAATATTTCCGGGTTATCAAATACAATCTAAGGAACCATAGTCACCGCCCCGCCATGGCCATTCCTCGTTGTTTTGCGTTTTACGGCCAAAAAACTAAAATTCCGCCCGATTCCCATATATTTGTATGCCATAGCCAACGCCTTCCGAGTGGGTCTGGTCCCCCCGGACCCCGATCGCCTAAAAATATTTCGAGACATCAAATACGACCAAAGGAACCATAGTCACCGCCCAGCCGTGGCCGTTCCTCGTTGTTTTGTGTTTTACGGAAAAAAAACTAGAATTCCGCCCGATTCCCATATATTCGTGTGCCATAGCCCATGCCTTCCGAGTGGGTCCAGGGATTAATTACGACCTAAGGAACCATAGTCACCGCTCCACCATGGCCGTTCCTCGTTATTTTGCATTTTACAGCCAAAAAACTAGAATTCCGCCCGATTCCCATATATTCGTGTGCTATAACCCACGCCTTCCTAGTGGGTTCCGGGCCCCCCGGACCCTGATCGCCTAAAATATGTCCGGGCTATCAAATATGACGTAAGGAACCATAGTCACCGCCCCGCCATGGCCGTTCCTCGTTGTTTTGCGTTTTACGGCCAAAAAACTAAAATTTCGCCCGATTCCCATATATTTGTGTGCCATAGCCAACGCCTTCCGAGTGGGTCCGGTCCCCCCGGACCCCGATCGCCTAAAAATATTCTGAGCCATCAAATACGACCAAAGGAACGATAGTCATCGCCCAGCCGTGGTCGTTCGTCGTTGTTTTGCATTTTACGGCAAAAAACTAGAATTTCTCCCGATTCCCATATTTTCGGGGGCTATAGCCCATGCCTTCCGAGTGGGTCCAGGCCCTCGGACCCCGATCGCCTAAAATTATTTGGGGCTATCAAATACGACCTAAGGAACCATAGTCACCTCCCCGCCATGTCCGTTCCTCGTTGTTTTGCGTTTTACGGTCAAAAAACTAGAATTTCGCCCGATTCCCATATTTTCGTGTGCTATAACCCACGCCTTCCGAGTGGGTCCGGAACCCCGGACCCCGATCGCCTAAAATTATTCTGGGCCATCAAATACGACCTAAGGAACCATAATCACCGCCCCACCATGGTCGTTCCTCGTTGTTTTGCGTTTTACGGCCAAAAAACTAGAATTTCGCCCGATTCCCATATATTCTTGTGTTTTAGCCCACGCCTTCCTAATGGGTTCCGGGCCTCCCAGACCCCGATCGCCTTAAATATTTCCGGGTTATCAAATACGACCTAAGGAACCATAGTCACCGCCCCGCCAAGGCCGTTCCTTGTTGATTTGCGTTTTACGGCCAAAAAACTTGAATTCCGCCCGATTCTCATATATTCGTGTGCCATAGCCCATGCCTTCCGAGTTGGTCCAGGGATTAAATACGACCTAAGGAACCATAGTCACCGCCCCACCATGGCCATTCCTCGTTGTTTTGCATTTTACGGCCAAAAAACTAGAATTCCGCCCGATTCCCATATATTCGTGTGCTATAACCCACGCCTTCCTAGTGGGTTCCGGGCCCCCCGGACCCTGATCGCCTAAAATATGTCTGGGCTATCAAATATGACCTAAGGAACCATAGTCACCGCCCCGCCATGGCCGTTCCTCGTTGTTTTGCGTTTTACGGCCAAAAAACTAAATATCCGCCCGATTCCCATATATTTGTGTGCCATAGCCAACGCCTTCCGAGTGGGTCCGGTCCCCCCGGACCCCGATCGCCTAAAAATATTTCGAGCCATCAAATACGTCCAAAGGAACCATAGTCACCGCCCAGCCGTGGTCGTTCGTCGTTGTTTTGCATTTTACGGCAAAAAACTAGAATTTCGCCCGATTCCCATATTTTCATGTGCTATAGCCCATGCCTTCCGAATGGGTCCAGGCCCCCGGACCCCGATCGCCTAAAATTATTCGGGGCCATCAAATACGACCTAAGGAACCATAGTCACCTCCCCGCCATGGCCGTTCCTCGTTGTGTTGCGTTTTACGGTCAAAAAACTAGAATTCCGCCCGATTCCCATATTTTCGGGTGCTATAGCCCACGCCTTCCGAGTGGGCCCGGGACCCCGGACCCCGATCGCCTAAAATTATTCTGGGCCATCAAATACGACCTAAGGAACCATAGTCACCTCCCCGCCATGGCCGTTCCTCGTTATTTTGCGTTTTACGCCAAAAAACTAGTATTCCGCCCGATTCCCATATATTCGTATGTTATAGCCCATGCCTTCCTAGTGGGTTCCGGGCCTCCCGGACCCCGATCGCCTAAAATTTTTCTGGGTTATCAAATACAACCTAAGGAACCATAATCACCGCCCCGCCATGTCCGTTCCTCGTTGTTTTGCGTTTTACTGCCAAAAAACTAGAATTCCGCCCGATTCCCATATATTCGTGTGCCATAGCCCATGCCTTCCGAGTGGGTTCCGGGCCCCCCCGGACCCTGATCGCCTAAAATATGTCTGGGCTATCAAATATGACCTAAGGAACCATAGTCACCGCCCCGCCATGGCCGTTCCTCGTTATTTTGCGTTTTACGCCAAAAAACTAGTATTCCGCCCGATTCCCATATATTCGTATGTTATAGCCCACGCCTTCCTAGTGGGTTCCGGGCCTCCCGGACCCCGATCGCCTAAAATTTTTCTGGGTTATCAAATACAACCTAAGGAACCATAATCACCGCCCCGCCATGGCCGTTCCTCATTGTTTTGCATTTTACGGCCAAAAAACTAGAATTCCGCCCGATTCCCATATATTCGTGTGCTATAACCCACGCCTTCCTAGTGGGTTCCGGGCCCCCCGGACCCTGATCGCCTAAAATATGTCTGGGCTATCAAATATGACCTAAGGAACCATAGTCACCGCCCCGCCATGGCCGTTCCTCGTTGTTTTGCGTTTTACGGCCAAAAAACTAAAATTCCGCCCGATTCCCATATATTTGTGTGCCATAGCCAACGCCTTCCGAGTGGGTCCGGTCCCCCCGGACCCCGATCGCCTAAAAATATTCCGAGCCATCAAATACGACCAAAGGAACCATAGTCACCGCCCAGCCGTGGTCGTTCGTCGTTGTTTTGCATTTTACGGCAAAAAACTAGAATTTCGCCCGATTCCCATATTTTCATGTGCTATAGCCCATGCCTTCCGAATGGGTCCAGGCCCCCGGACCCCGATCGCCTAAAATTATTCGGGGCCATCAAATACGACCTAAGGAACCATAGTCACCTCCCTGCCATGGCCGTTCCTCGTTGTTTTGCGTTTTACGGTCAAAAAACTAGAATTCCGCCCGATTCCCATATTTTCGTGTGCTATAGCCCATGCCTTCCGAGTGGGCCCGGGACCCCGGACCCCGATCGCCTAAAATTATTCTGGGCCATCAAATACGACCTAAGGAACCATAGTCACCTCCCCGCCATGGCCGTTCCTCGTTATTTTGCGTTTTACGCCAAAAAACTAGAATTTCGCCCGATTCCCATATATTCGTGTGTTATAGCCCACGCCTTCCTAGTGGGTTCCGGGCCTCCCGGACCCCGATCGCCTAAAATTTTTCCGGGTTATCAAATACAACCTAAGGAACCATAATCACCGCCCCGCCATGTCCGTTCCTCGTTGTTTTGTGTTTTACTTCCAAAAAACTAGAATTCCGCCCGATTCCCTTATATTCGTGTGCCATAGCCCATGCCTTCCGAATGGGTCCGGGGTTCAAATATGACCAAAGGAACCATAGTCACCGCCCCTCCATGGCCGTTCCTCATTGTTTTGCGTTTTACGGCCAAAAAACTAGAATTTCGCCCGATTCCCATATATTCTTGTGCTATAGCCCACGCCTTCCTAATGGGTTCCGGGCCTCCCATACCTCGATCGCCTTAAATATTTTCGGGTTATCAAATACGACCTAAGGAACCATAGTCACCGCCCCGCCATGGCCTTTCCTTATTGTTTTGCGTTTTACGGCCAAAAAGCTTGAATTCCGCCCGATTCCCATATATTCGTGTGCCATAGCCCATGCCTTCCGAGTGGGTCGAGGGATCAAATACGACCTAAGGAACAATAGTCACCGCCCCACCATGGTCGTTCCTCGTTGTTTTGCATTTTACGGCCAAAAAACTAGAATTCCACCCGATTCCCATATATTCGTGTGCTATAACCCACGCCTTCCTAGTGGGTTCTGGGCCCCCCGAACCCTGATCGCCTAAAATATGTCTGGGCTATCAAATACGACCTAAGGAACCATAGTCACCGCCCCGCCATGGCCGTTCCTCGTTGTTTTGTGTTTTACGGCCAAAAAACTAAAATTCCGCATGATTCCCATATATTTGTGTACCATAGCCAACGCCTTCCGAGTGGGTCCGGTCCCCCCGGACCCCGATCGCCTAAAAATTTTCCGAGCCATTAAATACGACCAAAGGAACCATAGTCACCGCCCAGCCGTGGTCGTTCGTCGTTGTTTTGCATTTTACGGCAAAAAACTAGAATTTCGCCTGATTCCCATATTTTCGTGTGCTATAGCCCATGTCTTCCGAGTGGGTCCAGGCCCCCGGACCCCGATCGCCTAAAATTATTCGGGGCCATCAAATACGACCTAAGGAACCATAGTCACCTCCCCGCCATGGCCGTTCCTCGTTGTTTTGCGTTTTACGGTCAAAAAACTAGAATTCCGCCCGATTCCCATATTTTCGTGTGCTATAGCCCACGCCTTCCGAGTGGGCCCGGGATTAATTATGACCTAAGGAACCATAGTCACCGCCCCACCATGGCCGTTCCTCGTTATTTTGCATTTTGCAGCCAAAAAACTAGAATTCCGCCCGATTCCCATATATTCGTGTGCTATAACCCACGCCTTCCTAGTGGGTTCCGGGCCCCCCGGACCCTGATCGCCTAAAATATGTCTGGGCTATCAAATATGACCTAAGGAACCATAGTCACCGCCCCGCCATGGCCGTTCCTCGTTGTTTTGCGTTTTACGGCCAAAAAACTAAAATTCCGCCCGATTCCCATATATTTGTGTGCCATAGCCAACGCCTTCCGAGTGGGTCCGGTCCCCCCGGACCCCGATCGCCTAAAAATATTCTGAGCCATCAAATACGACCAAAGGAACGATAGTCATCGCCCAGCCGTGGTCGTTCGTCGTTGTTTTGCATTTTACGGCAAAAAACTAGAATTTCGCCCAATTCCCATATTTTTGGGGGCTATAGCCCATGCCTTCCGAATGGGTCCAGGCCCCCGGACCCCGATCGCCTAAAATTATTTGGGGCTATAAAATACGACCTAAGGAACCATAGTCACCTCCCCGCCATGTCCGTTCCTCGTTATTTTGCGTTTTACGGTCAAAAAATTAGAATTTCGCCCGATTCCCATATTTTCGTGTGCTATAACCCACGCCTTCCGAGTTGGTCCGGGACCCCGGACCCCGATCGCCTAAAATTATTCTGGGCCATCAAATACGACCTAAGGAACCATAGTCACCTCCCCGCCATGGCCGTTCCTCGTTATTTTGCGTTTTACGGCCAAAAAACTAGAATTCCGCCCGATTCCCATATATTCGTGTGCTATAGCCCACGCCTTCCTAGTGGGTTCCGGGCCTCCCGGACCCCGATCGCCTAACATTTTTTTGCGTTATCAAATACAACCTAAGGAACCATAGTCCCCGCCCCGCCATGGCCGTTCCTCGTTGTTTTGTGTTTTACGGCAAAAAAACTAGAATTCCGCCCGATTTCCATATATTCGTGTGCCATAGCCCATGCCTTCCGATTGGTCCGGGGATCAAATATGACCTAAGGAACCATAGTCACCGCCCCTCCATGGCCGTTCCTCGTTGTTTTGCGCTTTACGGCCAAAAAACTAGAATTTCGCCCGATTCCCATATATTCTTGTGCTATAGCCCACGCCTTCCTAATGGGTTCCGGGCCTCCCAGACGCCGATCGCCTTAAATATTTGCGGGTTATCAAATACGACCTAAGGAACCATAGTCACCGCCCCGCCATGGCCGTTCCTTGTTATTTTGCGTTTTACGGCCAAAAAACTTGAAATCCGCCCGATTCCCATATATTCGTGTGCCATAGCCCATGCCTTCCGAATGGGTCCAGGGATCAAATACGACCTAAGGAACCATAGTCACCGCCCCTCCATGGCCGTTCCTCGTTGTTTTGCGCTTTACGGCCAAAAAACTAGAATTCCGCCCGATTCCCATATATTCGTGTGCTATAACCCACGCCTTCCTAGTGGGTTCCGGGCCCCCCGGACCCTGATCGCCTAAAATATGTCTGGGCTATCAAATACGACCTAAGGAACCATAGTCACCGCCCCGCCATGGCCGTTCCTCGTTGTTTCGCGTTTTACGGCCAAAAAACTAAAATTCCGCCCGATTCCCATATATTTGTGTGCCATAGCCAACGCCTTCCGAGTGGGTCCGGTCCCCCGGACCCCGATTGCCTAAAAATATTCCGGCCATCAAATACGACCTAAGGAACCATAGTCAGCTCCCCGCCATGGCCGTTCCTGGTTATTTTGCGTTTTACGGCCAATAAACTAGAATTCCGCCCGATTCCCATATATTCGTGTGCTATAGCCCACGCCTTCCTAGTGGGTTCCGGGCCTCCCGGACCCCGATTGCCTAAAATATTTCTGGGTTGTCAAATACAACCTAAGGAACCATAGTCATCGCCCCGCCATGGCCGGTCCTCGTTGTTTTGCGTTTTACGGCCAAAAAACTAAAATTCCGCCCGATTCCCATATATTTGTGTGCCATAGCCAACGCCTTCCGAGTGGGTCCGGTCCCCCCGGACCTCGATCGCCTAAAAATATTCTGAGCCATTAAATACAACCAAAGGAACCATAGTCACCGCCCAGCCGTGGTCGTTCGTCGTTGTTTTGCATTTTACGGCAAAAAACTAGAATTTCGCCCGATTCCCATATTTTCGGGGGCTATAGCCCATGCCTTCCGAGTGGGTCCAGGCCCCCGGACCCCGATCGCCTAAAATTATTTGGGGCTATCAAATACGACCTAAGGAACCATAGTCACCTCCCCGCCATGTCCGTTCCTCGTTGTTTTGCGTTTTACGGTCAAAAAACTAGAATTCCGCCCGATTCCCATATTTTCGTGTGCTATAACCCACGCCTTCCGAGTGGGTCCGGGACCCCGGGACCCCGATTGCCTAAAATAGTTTTGGGTTATCAAATACAACCTAAGGAACCATAGTCATCGCCCCGCCATGGCCATTCCTCGTTGTTTTGCGTTTTACGGCCAAAAAACAAGAATTTCGCCCGATTCCCATATATTCATGTGCTATAGCCCACGCCTTCCTAGTGGGTTCCGGGCCTCCCGGACCCCGATCGCCTAAAATATGTCTGGGCTATCAAATATGACCTAAGGAACCATAGTCACCGCCCCGCCATGGCCGTTCCTCGTTGTTTTGCGTTTTACGGCCAAAAAACTAAAATTCTGCCCGATTCCCATATATTTGTGTGCCATAGCCAACGCCTTCCGAGTGGGTCCGGTCCCCTCGGACCCCGATCGCCTAAAAATATTCTGAGCCATCAAATACGACCAAAGGAACGATAGTCATCGCCCAGCCGTGGTCGTTCGTCGTTGTTTTGCATTTTACGGCAAAAAACTAGAATTTCGCCCGATTCCTATATTTTCGGGGGCTATAGCCCATGCCTTCCGAGTGGGTCCAGGCCCCCGGACCCCGATCGCCTAAAATTATTTGGGGCTATCAAATACGACCTAAGGAACCATAGTCACCTCCCCGCCATGTCCGTTCCTCGTTGTTTTGCGTTTTACGGTCAAAAAACTAGAATTCCGCCCGATTCCCATATTTTCGTGTGCTATAACCCACGCCTTCCGAGTGGGTCCGGGACCCCGGACCCCGATCGCCTAAAATTATTCTGGGCCATCAAATACGACCTAAGGAACCATAGTCACCTCCCCGCCATGGCCGTTCCTCGTTATTTTGCGTTTTACGGCCAAAAAACTAGAATTCCGCCCGATTCCCATATATTCGTGTGCTATAGCCCACGCCTTCCTAGTAGGTTCTGGGCCTCCCGGACCCCGATTGCCTAAAATATTTCCGGGTTATCAAATACAACCTAAGGAACCATAGTCATCGCCCCGCCATGGCCATTCCTCGTTGTTTTGCGTTTTACGGCCAAAAAACAAGAATTTCGCCCGATTCCCATATATTCATGTGCTATAGCCCACGCCTTCATAGTTGGTTACGGGCCTCCCGGACCCCGATCGCCTATAATATTTCCGGGTTATCAAATACAATCTAAGGAACCATAGTCACCGCCCCGCCATGGCCATTCCTCGTTGTTTTGTGTTTTACGGCCAAAAAACTAGAATTCCGCCCGATTCCCATATATTCATGTGCTATAGCCCACGCCTTTCTAGTGGGTTACGGGCCTCCCGGACCCCGATCGCCTAAAATATTTCCGGGTTATCAAATACAACCTAAGGAACCATAGTCACCGCCTCGCCATGGCCATTCCTCGTTGTTTTGCATTTTACGGCCAAAAAACTAGAATTCCGCCCGATTCCCATATATTCATGTGCTATAGCCCACGCCTTTCTAGTGGGTTACGGGCCTCCCGGACCCCGATCGCCTAAAATATTTCCGGGTTATCAAATACAACCTAAGGAACCATAGTCACCACCCCGCCATGGTCATTCCTCGTTGTTTTGCGTTTTACGGCCAAAAAACTAAAATTCGGCACGATTCCCATATATTCGTGTGCTATAGCCCACGCCTTCCTAATGGGTTTTGGGTCTCCCGGACCCCGATCGCCTTAAATATTTCCGGGTTATCAAATACGACCTAAGGAACCATAGTCACCGCCCCGCCATGGCCGTTCCTTGTTGTTTTGCGTTTTACGGCCAAAAAACTTGAATTCCGCCTGATTCCCATATATTCGTGTGCCATAGCCCATGCCTTCCGAGTGGGTCCAGGGATCAAATACGACCTAAGGAACCATAGTCACCGCCCCACCATGGCCATTCCTCGTTGTTTTGCATTTTACGGCCAAAAAACTAGAATTCCGCCCGATTCCCATATATTCGTGTGCTATAACCCACGCCTTCCTAGTGGGTTTCGGGCCCCCCGGACCCTGATCGCCTAAAATATGTCTGGGCTATCAAATACGACCAAAGGAACCATAGTCACCGCCCCGCCATGGCCGATCCTCGTTGTTTAGCATTTTACGGCCAAAAAACTAAAATTCCCCCCGATTCCCATATATTTGTGTGCCATAGCCAACGCCTTCCGAGTGGGTCCGGTCCCCCCGGACCCCGATCGCCTAAAAATATTCTGAGCTATCAAATACGACCAAAGGAACGATAGTCACCGCCCAGCCGTGGTCGTTCGTCGTTGTTTTGCATTTTACGGCAAAAAACTAGAATTTCGCCCGATTCCCATATTTTCGGGGGCTATAGCCCATGCCTTCCGAGTGCTTCCAGGCCCCCGGACCCCGATCGCCTAAAATTATTCGGGGCTATCAAATACGACATAAGGAACCATAGTCACCTCCCCGCCATGGCCGTTCCTTGTTGTTTTGCGTTTTACGGTCAAAAAACTAGAATTCCGCCCGATTCCCATATTTTCGTGTGCTATAGCCCATGCCTTCCGAGTGGGTCCGGGACCCCGGACCCCGATCGCCTCAAATTATTCTGGGCCATCAAATACGACCTAAGGAACCATAGTCACCTCCCCGCCATGGCCGTTCCTCGTTATTTATCGTTTTACGGCCAAAAAACTAGAATTTCGCTCGATTCCCATATATTCGTGTGCTATAGCCCACGCCTTCCTAGTGGGTTCCGGGCCTCCCGGACCCCGATCGCCTAACATTTTTTCGGGTTATCAAATACAACCTAAGGAACCATAGTCACCGCCCCGCCATGGCCGTTCCTCGTTGTTTTGTGTTTTACGGCAAAAAAACTAGAATTCCGCCCGATTCCCATATATTCGTGTGCCATAGCCCATGCTTTCCGATTGGTCCGGGGATCAAATATGAACTAAGGAACCATAGTCACCACCCCTCCATGGCCGTTCCTCGTTGTTTTGCGTTTTACAGCCAAAAAACTAGAATTTCGCCCGATTCCCATATATTCTTGTGCTATAGCCCACGCCTTCCTAATGGGTTCCGGGCCTCCCAGACCCCGATCGCCTTAAATATTTCCGGGTTATCAAATACGACCTAAGGAACCATAGTCACCGCCCTACCATGGCCATTCCTCGTTGTTTTGCATTTTACGGCCAAAAAACTAGAATTCCGCCCGATTCCCATATATTCGTGTGCTATAACCCACGCCTTCCTAGTGGGTTCCGGGCCCCCCGGACCCTGAGCGCCTAAAATATGTCTGGGCTATCAAATACGAGCTAAGGAACCATAGTCACCGCCCCGCCATGGCCGTTCCTCGTTGTTTTGCGTTTTACGGCCAAAAAACTAAAATTCTGCCCGATTCCCATATATTTGTGTTCCATAGCCAACGCCTTCCGGGTGGGTCCGGTCCCCCCGGACCCCGATCGCCTAAAAATATTCTGAGCCATCAAATACGACCAAAGGAACGATAGTCACCGCCCAGCCGTGGTCGTTCGTAGTTGTTTTGCATTTTACGGCAAAAAACTAGAATTTCGCCCGATTCCCATATTTTCGGGGGCTATAGCCCATGCCTTCCGAGTGGGTCCAGGCCCCCGGACCCCGATTGCCTAAAATTATTCGGGGCTATCAAATACGACATAAGGAACCATAGTCACCTCCCCGCCATGGCCGTTCCTCGTTGTTTTGCGTTTTACGGTCAAAAAACTAGAATTCCGCCCGATTCCCATATTTTCGTGTGCTATAGCCCACGCCTTCCGAGTGGATCCGGGACCCCGGACCCCGATCGCCTAAAATTATTTTGGGCCATCAAATACGACCTAAGGAACCATAGTCACCTCCCCGCCATGGCCGTTCCTCGTTATTTTGCATTTTACGGCCAAAAAACTAGAATTCCGCCCGATTTCCATATATTCGTGTGCTATAGCCCACGCCTTCCTAGTGGGTTCCGGGCCTCCCGGACCCCGATCGCCTAACATTTTTTCGGATTATCAAATACAACCTAAGGAACCATAGTCACCGCCCCGCCATGGCCGTTCCTCGTTGTTTTGCAAAAAAACTAGAATTCCGCCCGATTCCCATATATTCGTGTGCCATAGCCCATGCCTTCCGATTGGTCCGGGGATCAAATATGACCTAAGGAACCATAGTCATCGCCCCTCCATGGCCGTTCCTCGTTGTTTTGCGTTTTACAGCCAAAAAACTAGAATTCTGCCCGAATTCCATATATTCGTGTGCTATAGCCTACGCCTTCCTAAAGGGTTCCGGGCCTCCCAGACGCCGATCGCCTTAAATATTTCTGGGTTATCAAATACGACCTAAGGAACCATAGTCACCGCACCGCCATGGCCGTTCCTCGTTATTTTGCATTTTACGGCCAAAAAACTAGAATTCCGCCCGATTTCCATATATTCGTGTGCTATAGCCCACGCCTTCCTAAAGGGTTCCGGGCCTCCCAGACGCCGATCGCCTTAAATATTTCTGGGTTATCAAATACGACCTAAGGAACCATAGTCACCGCACCGCCATGGCCGTTCCTTGTTGTTTTGCGTTTTCTGGCCAAAAAACTTGAATTCCGCCCGATTCCCATATATTCGTGTGCCATAGCCCATGCCTTCCGAGTGGGTCCAGGGATCAAATATGACCTAAGGAACCATAGTCACCGCCCCACCATGGCCGTTCCTCGTTGTTTTGCATTTTACGGCCAAAAAACTAGAATTCCGCCCGATTCCCATATATTCGTGTGCTATAACCCACGCCTTCCTAGTGGGTTCTGGGCCCCCCGGACCCTGATCGCCTAAAATATGTCTGGGCTATCAAATACGACCTAAGGAACCATAGTCACCGCCCCGCCATGGCCGTTCCTCGTTGTTTTGCGTTTTACGGCCAAAAAACTAAAATTCCGCCCAATTCCCATATATTTGTGTGCCATAGCCAATGCCTTCCGAGTGGGTCCGGTCCCCCCGGACCCCGATCGCCTAAAAATATTCCAAGCCATTAAATACGACCAAAGGAACCAAAGTCACCGCCCAGCCGTGGTCGTTCGTCGTTGTTTTGCATTTTACGGCAAAAAACTAGAATTTCGCCCGATTCCCATATTTTCGTGTGCTATAGCCCATGCCTTCCGAGTGGGTCCAGGCCCCCGGACCCCGATCGCCTAAAATTATTCGGGGCCATCAAATACGACCTAAGGAACCATAGTCACCTCCCCGCCATGGCCGTTCCTCGTTGTTTTGCGTTTTACGGTCAAAAAACTAAAATTCCGCCCGATTCCTATATTTTCGTGTGCTATAGCCCACCCCTTACGAGTGGGTCCGGGACCCCGGACCCCGATCGCCTAAAATTATTCTGGGCCATCAAATACGACCTAAGGAACCATAGTTACCTCCCCGCCATGGCCGTTCCAGGTTATTTTGCGTTTTACGGCCAAAAAACTAGAATTCCGCCCGATTCCCATATATTCGTGTGCTATAGCCCACGCCTTCCTAGTGGGTTCCGGGCCTCCCGGACCCCGATTGCCTAAAATATTTTCGGGTTATCTAATACAACCTAAGGAACCATAGTCATCGCCCCGCCATGGCCGTTCCTCGTTGTTTTGCGTTTTACGGCGAAAAAACTAAAATTCCGCTCGATTCCCATATATTTGTGTGCCATAGCCAACGCCTTCCGAGTGGGTCCGGTCCCCCCGGACCCCGATCACCTAAAAATATTCCAAGCCATTAAATACAACCAAACGAACCATAGTCACCGCCCAGCTGTGGTGGTTCGTCGTTGTTTTGCATTTTACGGCAAAAAACTAGAATTTCGCCCGATTCTCGTATTTTCGTGGTCTATAGCCAATGCCTTCCGAGTGGGTCCAGGCCCCCGGACCCCGATCGCCTAAAATTATTCTGGGCCATCAAATACTACCTAAGGAACCATAGTCACCTCCCCGCCATGGCCGTTCCTCCTTATTTTGCGTTTTACGGCCAAAAAACTAGAATTCCGCCCGATTCCCATATATTCGTGTGCTATAGCCCACGCCATCCTAGTGGGTTCTGGGCCTCCCGGACCCCGATTACCTAAAATATTTCCGGCTTTATCAAATACAACCGAAGGAACCATAGTCATCGCCCCGCCATGGCCATTCCTCATTGTTTTGCGTTTTACGGCCAAAAAATAAGAATTCCGCCCGATTCCCATATATTCATGTGCTATAGCCCACGCCTTTCTAGTGGGTTACGGGCCTCCCGGACCCCGATCGCCTATAATATTTCTGGGTTATCAAATACAATCTAAGGAACCATAGTCACCGCCCCGCCATGGCCATTCCTCGTTGTTTTGCGTTTTACGGCCCAAAAACTTGAATTCCGCCCAATTCCCATATATTCATGTGCTATAGCCCACGCCTTTCTATTGGGTTCCGGGCCTCCCGGACCCCGATCGCCTAAAATATTTCCGGGTTATCAAATACAACCTAAGAAACCATAGTCACCGCCTCGCCATGGCCATTCCTCATTGTTTTGCGTTTTACGGCCAAAAAACTAGAATTCTGCCCGATTCCATAGTCACCTCCCCGCCTTTCTAGAATTTTGCATTTTACGACTTAAGGAACCATAGTCACCTCCCCGCCAAGGCCGTTATTCGTTGTTTTGCATTTTACGGCCAAAAAACTAGAATTCTGCCCGATTCCCATATATTCGTGTGCTATAGCCCACGCCATCCTAGTGGGTTCTGGGCCTCCCGGACCCCGATTACCTAAAATATTTCCGGCTTTATCAAATACAACCGAAGGAACCATAGTCATCGCCCCGCCATGGCCATTCCTCATTGTTTTGCGTTTTACGGCCAAAAAACAAGAATTCCGCCCGATTCCCATATATTCATGTGCTATAGCCCACGCCTTCCTAGTGGGTTACGGGCCTCCCGGACCCCGATCGCCTATAATATTTCCGGGTTATCAAATACAATCTAAGGAACCATAGTCACCGCCCCGCCATGGCCATTCCTCGTTGTTTTGCGTTTTACGGCCAAAAAACTAAAATTCCGCCCGATTCCCATATATTTGTATGCCATAGCCCACGCCTTTCTATTGGGTTCCGGGCCTCCCGGACCCTGATCGCCTAAAATATTTCCGGGTTATCAAATACAACCTAAGGAACCATAGTCACCGCCTCGCCATGGCCATTCCTCATTGTTTTGCGTTTTACGGCCAAAAAACTAGAATTCTGCCCGATTCCCATATATTCATATGCTATAGCCCACGCCTTTCTAGTGGGTTACGGGCCTCCCGGACCCCGATCGCCTAAAATATTTCCGGGTTATCAAATACAACCTAAGGAACCATAGTCACCACCCCGCCATGGTCATTCCTCGTTGTTTTGCATTTTACTGCCAAAAAACTAGAATCCGCCAGATTCCCATATATTTGTGTACCATAGCCCACGCCATCCGAGTGGGTCCGGTCCCCCCGGAACCCGATCGCCTAAAATTATTCCGGGCCATCAAATACGACCTAAGGTACCATAGTCATCGCCCAGCCATGGCCGTTCCTCGTTGTTTTGTATTTTACGGCAAAAAACTAGAATTTTGCCCAATTCCCATATTTTCATGTGCTATAGCCCACGCCTTCCCAGTGGGTCCGGGACCCCGGACCCCGATCGCCTAATATTATTCTGGGCCATCAAATACGACTTAAGGAACCATAGTCACCTCCCCGCCAAGGCCGTTATTCGTTGTTTTGCATTTTACGGCCAAAAAACTAGAATTCCGCCCGATTCCCATATATTCGTGTGCTATAGCCCACGCCATCCTAGTGGGTTCTGGGCCTCCCGGACCCCGATTACCTAAAATATTTCCGGCTTTATCAAATACAACCGAAGGAACCATAGTCATCGCCCCGCCATGGCCATTCCTCATTGTTTTGCGTTTTACGGCCAAAAAACAAGAATTCCGCCCGATTCCCATATATTCATGTGCTATAGCCCACGCCTTCCTAGTGGGTTACGGGCCTCCCGGACCCCGATCGCCTATAATATTTCCGGGTTATCAAATACAATCTAAGGAACCATAGTCACCGCCCCGCCATGGCCATTCCTCGTTGTTTTGCGTTTTACGGCCAAAAAACTAGAATTCCGCCCAATTCCCATATATTCATGTGCTATAGCCCACGCCTTTCTATTGGGTTACGGGCCTCCCGGACCCCGATCGCCTAAAATATTTCCGGGTTATCAAATACAACCTAAGGAACCATAGTCACCGCCTCGCCATGGCCATTCCTCATTGTTTTGCGTTTTACGGCCAAAAAACTAGAATTCTGCCCGATTCCCATATATTCATATGCTATAGCCCACGCCTTTCTAGTGGGTTACGGGCCTCCCGGACCCCGATCGCCTAAAATATTTCCGGGTTATCAAATACAACCTAAGGAACCATAGTCACCACCCCGCCATGGTCATTCCTCGTTGTTTTGCGTTTTACGGCCAAAAAACTAGAATTCCGCCCGATTCCCATATATTCGTGTGCTATAGCCCACGCCTTCCTAATGGGTTCCGGGTCTCCCGGACTCCGATCGCCTTAAATATTTTCGGGTTATCAAATACGACCTAAGGAACCATAGTCACTGCCCCGCCATGGCCGTTCCTTGTTGTTTTGCGTTTTACGGCCAAAAAACTTGAATTCCGCCCGACTCCCATATATTCGTGTGCCATAGCCCATGCCTTCCTAGTGGGTTCAGGGATCAAATACAACCTAAGGAACCATAGTCACCGCCCCACCATGGCCATTCCTCGTTGTTTTGCATTTTACGGCCAAAAAACTAGAATTCCGCCCGATTCCCATATATTCGTGTGCTATAACCCATGCCTTCCTAGTGGGTTCCGGGCCCCCCGGACCCTGATCGCCTAAAATATGTCTGGGCTATCAAATACGACCTAAGGAACCATAGTCACCGCCCCGCCATGGCCGTTCCTCGTTATTTTGCGTTTTACGGCCAAAACACTAGAATTCCGCTCGATTCCCATATATTTGTGTGCCATAGCCAATGCCTTCTGAGTGGGTCCAGTCCCCCCGGACCCCGTTCGCCTAAAATTATTCCGAGCCATCAAATACGACCAAAGGAACCATAGTCACCGCCCAGCCGTGGCCGTTCCTCGTTGTTTTGCATTTTACGGCAAAAAACTAGAATTTCGCCCGATTCCCATATTTTAGTGTGCTATAGCCCATGCCTTTCGAGTGGGTCCAGGCCCCCAGACCTTGATCGCTTAAAATTATTCGGGGCCATCAAATACGACCTAAGGAACCATAGTCACCTCCCCGCCATGGCCGTTCCTCGTTGTTTTGCGTTTTCCGGTCAAAAAACTAGAATTCCGCCCGATTCCCATATTTTCGTGTGCTATAGCCCACGCCTTCCGAGTGGGTCCGGGACCCGGGACCCCGATCGCCTAAAATTATTCTGGACCATCATATACAACCTAAGGAACCATAGTCACCTCCCCGCCATGGCCGTTCCTCGTTATTTTGCGTTTTACGGCCAAAAAATAAGAATTCCGCCCGATTCCCATATATTCGTGTGCTATAGCTCACGCCTTCCTAGTGGGTTCCGGGCCTCCCGGACCTCGATCGCCTATAATATTTCCGGGTTATCAAATACAACCTAAGGAACCATAGTCACCACCCCGCCATGGCCGTTCCTCGTTGTTTTGTGTTTTACGGCCAAAAAACTAGAATTTCGCCCGATTCCCATATATTCGTGTGCCATAGCCCATGCCTTCCGAGTGGGTCCGGGGATCAAATACGACCTAAGGAACCATAGTCACCGCCCCGCCATGGCCGTTCCTCGTTGTTTTGCGTTTTATGGCCAAAAAAATAAAATTCCGCGAGATTTCCATATATTTGTGTGCCATAGCCAACGCCTTCCGCGTGGTTCCGGTCCCCCCGGACCCCGATCACCTAAAATTATTCCGAGCCATCAAATACGACCAAATGAACCATAGTCACAGCCTAGCCGTGGCCGTTCCTCGTTATTTTGCATTTTACGGCAAAAAACTAGAATTTCGTCCTTTTCCCATATTTTCGTGTGCTATAGCCCATGCCTTCCGAGTGGGTCCAGGCCCCCGGACCCCGATCGACTAAAATTATTCGGGGCCATCAAATACGACCTAAGGAACCATAGTAACCTCCCCGCAATGGCCGTTCCTCGTTGTTTTGCGTTTTACGGACAAAAAACTAGAATTCCGCCCGATTCCCATATTTTCGTGTGCTACACCCAAGTCTTCCGAGTGGGTCCGAGACCCCGGACCCCGATCGCCTAAAAGTATTCTGGGACATCAAATACGACCTAAGGAACCATAGTCACCTCCCCGCCATAGCCGTTCCTCGTTATTTTGCGTTTTACGGCTAATAGAAAATTGAATTCCGCCCGATTCCCATATATTCGTGTGCTATAGCCCACGCCTTCCTTGTGGGTTCCGGGCCTCCAGGACCCCAATCGCCTAAAATATTTTTGGGTTATCAAATACGACCTAAGGAACCATAGTCACCGCCCCGCCATGGCCGTTCCTTGTTGTTTTGCGTTTTACGGCCAAAAAACTTGAATTATGCCCGATTCCCATATATTCGTGTGCCATAGCCCATGCCTTCCGAGTGGGTCCGGGGATCAAATATGACCTAAGTAACCATAGTCACCGTCCCGCCATGGCCGTTCCTCGCTGTTTTGCATTTTACGGCCAAAAAACTAGAATTCCGCCCGATTCCCATATATTCATGTGTTATAACCCACGCCTTCCTAGTGGGTTCCGGGCCCCCCGGACACTGATCGCCTAAAATATGTCTGGGCTATCAAATACGACCTAAGGAACCATAGTCACCGCCCCGCCATGGCCGTTCCTCGTTATTTTGCGTTTTACGGCCAAAATACTAGAATTCCGCCCGATTCCCATATATTTGTGTGCTATAGCCCACGCCTTCCGAGTGGGTCCAAGACCCCGGACCCCGATCGCCGAAAATTACCGTTCCTCGTTGTTTTGCATTTTACTGCCAAAAAACTAGAATTCCGCCTGATTTCCATATATTTGTGTGCCATAGCCCACGCCATCCGAGTGGGTCTGGTCCCCCCGGAACCCGATCGCCTAAAATTATTCCGGGCCATCAAATACGACCTAAGGTACCATAGTCATCGCCCAGCCATGGCCGTTCCTCGTTGTTTTGCATTTTACGGCAAAAAACTAGAATTTTGCCCGATTCCCATATTTTCATGTGCTATAGCCCACGCCTTCCCAGTGGGTCCGGGACCCCGGACCCCGATCGCCAAAAATTATTCTGGGCCATCAAATACGACTTAAGGAACCATAGTCACCTCCCCGCCAAGGCCGTTATTCGTTGTTTTGCATTTTACGGCCAAAAAACTAGAATTCTGCCCGATTCCCATATATTCGTGTGCTATAGCCCACGCCATCCTAGTGGGTTCTGGGCCTCCCGGACCCCGATTACCTAAAATATTTCCGGCTTTATCAAATACAACCGAAGGAACCATAGTCATCGCCCCGCCATGGCCATTCCTCATTGTTTTGCGTTTTACGGCCAAAAAACAAGAATTCCGCCCGATTCCCATATATTCATGTGCTATAGCCCACGCCTTCCTAGTGGGTTACGGGCCTCCCGGACCCCGATCGCCTATAATATTTCCGGGTTATCAAATACAATCTAAGGAACCATAGTCACCGCCCCGCCATGGCCATTCCTCGTTGTTTTGCATTTTACGGCAGAAAACTAGAATTCCGCCCAATTCCCATATATTCATGTGCTATAACCCACGCCTTTCTATTGGGTTCCGGGCCTCCCGGACCCCGATCGCCTAAAATATTTCCGGGTTATCAAATACAACCTAAGGAACCATAGTCACCGCCTCGCCATGGCCATTCCTCATTGTTTTGCGTTTTACTGCCAAAAAACTAGAATTCTGCCCGATTCCCATATATTCATATGCTATAGCCCACGCCTTTCTAGTGGGTTACGGGCCTCCCGGACCCCGATCGCCTAAAATATTTCTGGGTTATCAAATACGACCTAAGGAACCATAGTCACCGCCCCGCCATGGCCGTTCCACGTTGTTTTGCATTTTACGGCCAAAAAACTTGAATTCCGCTCGATTCCCATATATTCGTGTGCCGTAGTCCATGCCTTCCGAGTGGGTACGGGGATCAAATACGACCTAAGGAACCATAGTCACCGCCCCGCCATGGCCTTTCCTCGTTGTTTTGCATTTTACGGCCAAAAAACTAGAATTCCGCCCGATTCCCATATATTCGTGTACTATAGCCCACGCCTTCCTAGTGGGTCCGGGCCACCGGACCACGATCGCCTAAAATATGTCTGGGCTATCAAATACGACCTAAGGAACCATAGTCACCGCCCCGCCATGGCCGTTCCTTGTTGTTTGCGTTTTACGGCTAAATAACTAGAATTCCGCCCGATTCCCATATATTCGTGTGCTATAACCCACGCCTTCCGAGTGGGACCGGGCCCCCCGGACCCTGATCGCCTGAAATTATTTCGGGCCATCAAATACGACCTAAGGAACCATAGTCACCGCCCAGCCGTGGCCATTCCTCGATGTTTTGCGTTTTACGGCAAAAAACTAGAATTCCGCCCGATTCCTATATTTTCGTGTGCTATAGCCCATGCCTTCATCGCCTAAAATTATTCGGGGCCATCAAATACGACCTAAGGAACCATAGTCACCTCTCTGCCATGGCCGTTCCTCGTTGTTTTGCGTTTTACGGACAAAAAACTAGAATTCTGCCCGATTCCCATATATTCGTGTGCTATAGCCCACGCCTTCCTAGTGGGTTCCGGGCCTCCCGGACCCGGATCGCCTAAAATAATTTCGGGTTATCAAATATAACCTAAGGAACCATAGTCACCGCCCCGCCATTGCCGTTCCTCATTGTTTTGCATTTCACGGCCAAAAAACTAGAATTCCGCCCGATTCCCATATATTCGTGTGCCATAGCCCATGCCTTCCGAGTGTGTCCGGGGATCAAATACGACCGAAGGAACCATAGTCACTGCCCCGCGATGTCCATTCTTCGTGGTTTTGTATTTTACGGCCAAAAAACTAGAATTCCGCCCCATTCCCATATATTCATGTGCTATAGCCCACGCCTTCCTAGTGGGTTCCGGACCCCCGGACCCCGATCGCCTAAAATATGTCTGGGCTATCAAATACGACCTAAGGAACTATAGTCACCGCCCCGCCATGGCCGTTCCTCGTTGGTTTGCGTTTTACGGCCAAAAAACTAGAATTCCGCGTGATTCCCATATATTCGTGTGCCATAGCCCATGCCTTCTGAGTGGGTCCGGTCCCCCCGGAACCCAATCGCCTAAAATTATTCCGGGCCATCAAATACGACCTAAGGAATCATAGTCACCTCCCCGCCATGGCCGTTCCTCGTTGTTTTGTGTTTTAAGGCCAAAAAACTAGAATTCCGCCCGATTCCCATATATTCGTGTGCTATAGCCCACGCCTTCCGAGTGGGACCGGGCCCCCCGTACCCTATCGTCTAAAAATTTTCTGAGCCATCAAATACGACCTAAGGAACCATAGTCACCTCCCCGCCGTGGCCTTTTCTCATTTTTTTGCATTTTACGGCAAAATACTAAAATTTTGCCCGATTCCCATATTTTCGTGTGCTATAGCCCATGCCTTCCGAGTGGGTATGGGCCCCCGCACCCCGATCGCCTAAAATTATTCGGGGCCATTAAATACAACCTAAGGAACCATAGTCAACGCCCCGCCATGGCCGTTCCTTGTTGTTTAGCGTTTTACGGCCAAAAAACTAGAATTCCGCCCGATTCCGATAGTTTCGTGTGCTATAGCCCACGCCTTCCGAGTGGGTCCGAGAACCCGGACCCCGATCACCTAAAATTATTTTGGGCCATCAAATACGACCTAAGGAACCATAGTCACCTCCCCCCCAAGGCCGTTCCTCATTGTTTTGCATTTTACGGCCAAAAAACTAGAATTCCGCCCGATTCCCATATATTCGTGTGCTATAGCCCACGCCTTCCTAATGGGTTCTTGGCCTCCCGGACCCCGATCGCCTAAAACATTTCGGGGTTATAAAATATGACCTAAGGAACCATAGTCATCGCCATGGCCGTTCCTCGTTGTTTTGCATTTTACGGCCAAATAACTAGAATTCCGCCAGATTCCCATATATTCGTGTGCTATAGCCCACGCCTTCCTAGTGGGTTCCGGGCCCCCCGGACCCCGATCGCCTAAAATATTTCCGGGATATCAAATACGACCTAAGGAACCATAGTCACCGCCCCGCCATGGCCATTCCTCGTTGTTTTGTGTTTTACGGCCAAAACACTAGAATTCCGCCCGATTCCCATATATTCGTGTGCCATAGCCCACGCCTTCTGAGTGAGTCCAGGCACCCAGGCCCCGAACGCTTAAAATTATTCCGGGCCATCAAATACGACCTAAGGAATCATAGTCACCGCCCAGCCATGGCCGTTCCTTGTTGTTTTGCATTTTACGGCCAAAAAACTAGAATTCCGCCCGATTCCCATATATTCGTGTGCTATAGCCCACGCCTTCCTAGTAGGTTCTGGGCCTCCCGGACCCCGATTGCCTAAAATATTTCCGGGTTATCAAATACAACCTAAGGAACCATAGTCACCGCCCCTCTATGGCCGTTCTTCGTTGTTTTGCGTTTTACGGCCAAACACCTAGAATTCTGCCTGATTCCCATATATTCGTGTGCTATAGCCGACGCCTTCCGAGTGGACCGGGCCCCCCGTACCCCGATTACCTAAACTTTTTCTGAGCCATCAAATACAACCTAAGGAACCATAGTCACCATCCCACCGTGGCCGTTCCTCGTTGTTTTGCATTTTATGGGCAAAAAACTAGAATTTCGCCCGATTCCCATATTTTCATGAGCTATAGCCCATGCCTTCCGAGTGGGTCCGGGACCCCAGACCCCGATCGCCTAAAATTATTCGGGGCCATCAAATACGAACTAAGGAACCATAGTCACCGCCCCACCATGACCGTTCCTCGTTGTTTTGCGTTTTACGGCCAAAAAACTAGAATTTCGCCCGATTCTCATATTTTCGTGTGCTATAGCCCACGCCATCCGAGTGGGTCCGGGCCCCCGAACCCCGATCGCCTAAATTATTCTGGGCCATCAAATACGACCTAAGTAACCATAGTCACCGCCCCGCCGTGGCCGTTCCTCGTTGTTTTGGGTTTTACGGCCAAAATTACTAGAACTCCGCTTGATTCCCATATATTCGTGTGCCCACGCCTTCCCAGTGGGTTCCCCCCCGGACCGCGATCGCCTAAAATATTTCCGGGATATTAAATACGATCTAAGGAACCATAGTCACCGCCCCACCATGGCCGTTCCTCGTTGTTTCGTGATTTACGGCCAAAAAATTAGAATTTCGCCCGATTCCCATATATTCGTGTGCCATAGCCCACGCCTTTCGAGTGAGTCCTGGCCCCGATCGCTTAAAATTATTCCGGGCCATCAAATACGACCTAAGGAACCATAGTCACCGCCCAGCCGTGGCCGTTCCACATTGTTTTGCATTTTACGGCCAAAAAACTAAAATTTCGCCCGATTCCCTTATTTTCGTGTGCTATAGCCCATGCCTTTTGAGTGGGTCCGGGCCCCCAGGCCCCGATCGCCTAAAATTATTCGAGGCCATCAAATACGACCTAAGGAACCATAGTCACCACCCCGCCATGGCCGTTCCTCATTGTTTTGCATTTTACGGCCAATAAACTAGAATTCCGCCTGATTCCCATATATTCGTGTGCCATAGCCCACGCCTTTCGAGAGGGACCGGGCCCCCCGTACCCCGATCGCCTAAACTTTTTCCGAGCCATCAAATACGACCTAAGGAACCATAGTCACCGTCCCTCCGTGGCCGTTCCTCGTTGTTTTGCATTTTATGGCCAAAAAACTAGAATTTTGCCCGATTCCCATATTTTCGTGAGCTATAGCCCATGCCTTCCGAGTGGGTCCGGGACCCCAGACCCCGATCGCCTAAAATTATTCGGGGCCATCAAATACGACCTAAGGAACCATAGTCACCGCCCCGCCATGACCGTTCCTCGTTGTTTTGCGTATTACGGCCAAAAAACTAGAATTCCGCCTGATTCCCATATTTTCGTGTGCAATAGCCCACGCCTTCCGAGTGGGTCCGGGCCCCCGAACCCCGATCTCCTAAATTATTCTGGGCCATCAACTACGACCTAAGTAACCATAGTCACCGCCCCGCCGTGGCCGTTCCTCGTTGTTTTGGGTTTTACGGCCAAAATTACTAGAACTCCGCCCGATTCCCATATATTCGTGTGCCCACGCCTTCCTAGTGGGTTCCGCCCCCCCGGACCGTGATCACCTAAAATATTTTCGGGATATTAAATACGACCTAAAGAACCATAGTCACTGCCCCACCATGGCCGTTCCTCGTTGTTTTCTGTTTTACGGCCAAAAAACTAGAATTCCGCCCGATTCCCATATATTCGTGTGCCATAGCCCACGCCTTTTGAGTGAGTCCGGGCCCCCGGGCCCCGATCGCTTAAAATTATTCCGGGCCATCAAATACGACCTAAGGAACCATAGTCACCGCCCAGCCGTGGCCGTTCCTCGTTGTTTTGCATTTTACGGCCAAAAAACTAGAATTTCGCCCGATTCCCTTATTTTCGTGTGCTATATAGCCCATGCCTTTTGAGTGGGTCCGGGCCCCCGGACCCCGATCACCTAAAATTATTCGAGGCCATCAAATACGACCAAAGGAACCATAGTCACCACCCCGCCATGGCCGTTCCTCATTGTTTTGCATTTTACGGCCAATAAACTAGAATTCCGCCTGATTCCCATATATTCGTGTGCTATAGGCCACGCCTTCCGAGTGGGACCGGGCCCCCGTACCCCGATCGCCTAAAATTTTTCCGAGCCATCAAATACGACCTAAGGAACCATAGTCACCGTCCCGCCGTGGCCGTTCCTCGTTGTTTTGCATTTTATGGCCAAAACACTAGAAATTCACCCGATTCCTATATTTTCGTGAGCTATAGACCATGCCTTCCGAGTGGGTCCGGGTCCCCGGACCCCGATCGCCTAAAATTATTCGGGCCCATCAAATACAACCTAAGGAACCATAGTCACCGCCCTGCCATGGCCGTTCCTCGTTGTTTTGCGTTTTACGGCCAAAAAACTAGAATTTCGCCCGATTCCCATATTTTCGTGTGCTATAGCCCACACCTTCCGAGTAGGTCCGGGCCCCCGATCGCCTAAAATTATTCTGGGCCATCAAATATGACCTAAGTAACCATAGTCACCGCCCTGCCGTGGCCATTCCTCGTTGTTTTGCATTTTAAGGCCAAAAAACAAGCATTTCGCTCAATTCCAATATTTTCGTGTGCAATAGCCCACGCCTTCTGAGTGGGTCCAGGCCCCCAGACCCTGATCGCCTAAAATTATTCTAGGCTATCAAATACGACCTAAGGAACCATAGTCACCTACCCGCCATGTCCGTTCCTCGTTGTTTTGCGTTTTACGGCCAAAAAACTAGAATTTCGCCCGATTCCCATATATTCGTGTGCTATAGCCCACGCCTTCCTAGTGGGTTCCGGGCCTCCCGGACCCCGATCGCCTAAAATATTTCCGGGTTATCAAATACAACCTAAGGAACCATAGTCACCGCCCCGCCGTTTCTTGTTGTTTTGCATTTTACGGCCAAAAAACTAGAATTTCGCGCGATTCCTATATATTCGTGTGCCATAGCCCATGCCTTCCGAGTGGGTCCGGGGATCAAATACGACCTAAGGAACCATAGTCACCGCCCCGCCATTGCCGTTCCTCGTTGTGTTGCATTCTACGGCCAAAAAATTAGAAATCCGCCCGATTCCCATATTTTCGTGTGCTATAGCCCACGCTTTCCTAGTGGGTTCCGGGCCCCCCGGACCCCGATCGCCTAAAATATGTTTGGGCTATCAAATACGAACAAGGAACCATAGTCACCGCCCCGCCATGGCCGTTCCTCATTTTTTTGCGTTTTTCGGCCAAAAAACTAGAATTCCGCCCGATTCCCATATATTTGTATGCCATAGCCCATGCCTTCCGAGTGGGTCCGGTCCCCCCGGAACCCGATCGCCTAAAATTAATCCGGGCCATCAAATACGACCTAAGGAATCATAATCACCGCCAAGCCGTGTCCGTTCCTCGTTGTTTTGCATTTTATGGCAAAAAACTATATTTTTGCCCGATTCCCATATTGTCGTGTGCTATAGCCCATGCCTTCCGAGTGGGTCCGGGCCCCAAGACCCCGATCGCCTAAAATTATTCGGGTACATCAAATACGACCTAAGGAAGCATAGTCTTCGCCCTGCCATGGCCGTTCCTCGTTGTTTTGCATTTTACGGCCAAAAAACTAGAATTCCGCCCGTTTCCCATATTTTCCTGTGCTAGCCCACGCCTTCCGAGTGGGTCCGGGACCCCTGACCCCGATCGCCTAAAATTATTCTGGGCCATCAAATACGACCTAAGGAACCATAGTCACCGCCCCGCCATGGCCATTCCTTGTTGTTTTGCGTTTTACGGCCAAATGACTAGAATTCCGCCCGATTCCCATATATTCGTGTGCTATAGCCCACGCCTTCCTAGTGGGTTCCGGGCCCCCCGGACCCCGATCGCCTAAAATATGTTTGGGTTATCAAATACGACCTAAGGAACCACAGTCACCGCCCCGCCATGGCCGTTCCTCATTTTTTTGAATTTTTCGGCCAAAAAACTAGAATTCCGCCCGATTCCCATATATTTGTGTGCCATAGCCCACGTCTTCCGAGTGGGATCGGACCCCCCGTACCCCGATCGCCTAAAAATTTTCTGAACTATCAAATATGACCTAAGGAACCATAGTCACTGCCCCGCCGTGGCCGTTTCTCGTTGTTTTGCATTTTACGGCCAAAAAACTAGAATTTCGCTCGATTCCCATATTTTCGTGAGCTATAGCCAATGCCTTCCGAGTAGGTCCGGGCCCCCGGTCCCCGATCGCCTAAAATTATTCGGGTACATCAAATACAACCTAAGGAACCATAGTCATCGCCCCGCCATGGCCGTTCCTCGTTGTTTTGCATTTTACGGCCAAAAAACTAGAATTCCGCCCGATTCCCATATTTTCGTGTGCTATATCCCACGCCTTCCGAGTGGGTCCGTGCCCCCAGACCTCGATCACCTAAAATTATTCTGGGCCATCAAATATGACCTAAGGAACCATAGTCACCGCCCCGCCATGGCCGTTCCTCGTTGTTTTGCGTTTTACAGCTAAATAACTAGAATTCCGCCCGATTCCCATATATTCGTGTGCTATAGCCCACGCCTTCCTAGTGGGTTCCGGGCCCCCCGGACCCCGATCACCTAAAATATTTCCTGGCTATCAAATACGACCTAAGGAACCATAGTCACCGCCCCGCCATGGCCGTTCCTCGTTGTTTTGCGTTTTACGGCCAAAAAACTAGATTCCGCCCGATTCCCATATATTTGTGTGCCATAGCCCATGCCTTCCGAGTGAATCCGGGCCCCGATCGCTTAAAATTATTCCGGGCCATCAAATACGACCTAAGGAACAATAGTCACCGCCCAGCCGTGGCCGTTCGTCTTTGTTTTGTATTTTACGGCCAAAAAACTAGAATTTCGCCCGATTCCCTTATTTTCGTGTGCAATAGCCCATGCCTTTTGAGTGGGTCCGGGCCCCCGGACCCCGATCGCCTAAAATTATTCGGGGCCATCAAATACGACCTAAGGAACCATAGTCACCGCCTTTCCATGGCCGTTCCTCGTTGTTTTGCATTTTACGGCCAAAAACCTAGAATTCCGCCTGATTTCCATATATTCGTGTGCTATAGCCCACGCCTTCTGAGTGGGACCGGGCCCCCAACCTCGATCGCCTAAATTATTCTAGGCCATCAAATACGACCGAAGCAACTATAGTCACCGCCCCGCCGTGGCCGTTCCTCGTTAATTTGCGTTTTAAGGCCAAAATTACTAGAACTCCGCCCGATTCCCATATATTCGTGTGCCTACGCCTTCCTAGTGGATTCCGCCCCCCCCAGACCGCGATCTCCTAAAATATTTCTGGGCTATCAAATACGACCTAAGGAACCATAGTCACCGCCCCGCCATGGCCGTTCCTCCTTATTTTGCGTTTTACGGCCAAAAAACTAGAATTCTGCCTGATTCCCATATATTCGTGTGCCATAGCCCACGCCTTCCGAGTGAGTCCGGGCCCCTCGGGCCTCGATCGCTTAAAATTATTCCGGGCCATCAAATACGACCTAAGGAACCATAGTCACCATCCAGCCGTGGCCGTTCCTCGTTGTTTTGCATTTTACGGCCAAAAAACTAGAATTTTGCCTGATTCGCTTATTTTCGTGTGCTATAGCCCATGCCTTTTGAGTGGGTCCGGGCCCCTAGCCCCCGATCGCCTAAAATTATTCGAGGCCATCAAATACGACCTAAGGAACCATAGTCACCACCCCGCCATGGCCGTTCCTCGTTGTTTTGCATTTTACGGCCAAAAAACTAGAATTCCGCCTAATTCCCATATATTCGTGTGCTATAGCCCACGCCTTCCTAGTGGGTTCCGGGCCTCCCGGACCCCGATCTCCTAAAATATTTTCGGGTTATCAAATACAACCTAAGGAACCATAGTCATCGCCATGGCCGTTTCTTTTTGTTTTGCGTTTTACGGCCAAAAAACAAGAATTCTACCCGATTCCCATATTTTTGTGTGCTATAGCCCATGCCTTCCGAGTAGGTCCGGGCCCCCGATCACCTAAAATTTTTCTGGGCCAACAAATATGACCTAAGTAACCATAGTCACCGCCCCGCCGTGGCCGTTCCTCGTTGTTTTGCATTTTACGGCCAAAAAACTAGAATTTCGCTTGATTCCCATATTTTCGTGAGCTATAGCCCATGCCTTCTGAGTGGGTATGGGCCCCCGGACCCCGATCGCCTAAAATTATTCGGGGCCATTAAATATGACCTAAGGAACCATAGTCACCGCCCTGCCATGGCCGTTCCTCGTTGTTTTGCGTTTTACGGCCAAAAAACTAGAATTCCGCCCGATTCCTATATTTTCGTGTGCTATAGCCCACGCCTTCCGAGTGGGTCCGGGCCCCCGGACCCTGATCGCCTAACATTATTCTGGGCCATCAAATACGACCTAAGGAACCATAGTCACCTACCTGCCATGGCCGTTCCTCGCTGTTTTGCGTTTTACGGCCAAAAAACTAGAATTCCGCCCGATTCCCATATATTCGTGTGCTGTAGCCCACGCCTTCCTAGTGGGTTCCGGGCCTCCCGGACCCCGATCGCCTAAAATATTTCTGGGTTATCAAATACGACCTAAGGAACCATAGTCACCGCCCTACCATGGCCGTTCCTCGTTGTTTTGCGTTTTACGGCCATAAAACTAGAATTCCGCCTGATTCCCATATATTCATGTGCCATAGCCCATGCCTTCCGAGTGGGTCCGGGCCCCCGGACCCCGATCACCTAAAATTATTCTGGGCCATCAAATATGACCTAAGGAACCATAGTCACCGCCCAACCATGGCCGTTCCTCGTTGTTTTGCATTTTACGGCCAAAAAACTAGAATTTCTCCCGATTCCCATATTTTCGTGTGCTATACCCTGATCGCCTAAAATTATTCGGGGCCATCAAATACGACCTAAGGAACCATAGTCACCGCCCCGCCATGGCTGTTCCTCATTTTTTTCCTTTTTACGTACAAAAAACTAGAATTTCGTGCGTTTGCCATATTTTCGTGAGCTATAGCCCATGCCTTCCGAGTGGGTCCGGGCCCCCGGACCCTGATCGCCTAAAATTATTCGGTGCCATAAAATACGATCTAAGAAACCATAGTCACCGTCCCGCCATTGCTGTTCCTCATTTTTTTCCTTTTTACGTCCAAAAAACTAGAATTTCGCTTTATTCCCATATTTTCATGAGAATAGCCCACGCCTTCGAAGTGGGTCCGGGCCCCCGGACCCCGATCGCCTAAAATATTTACGGGCCATCAACTACGACCTAAGGAACCATAGTCACCGCCCTACCATGACCGTTCCTCATTTTTTTCCTTTTTACGTCCAAAAAACTAGAATTTCGTGCGATTGCCATATTTTCGTGAGCTACAGCCCATGCCTTCCGATCACCTAAAATTTATTCGGGCCATGAAATACGACCTAAGGAACCATAGTCACCGCCCCGCCATGACCGTTCCTCGTTGTTTTGCCTTTTTACGACGAAAGAAGTAGAATTCCGCCCGATTCCCATATTTTCGTGTGCAGAGCCCACGCCTTCCGAGGGGGCCGGGGTACCCCGAAACCAGATTGCCTAATATTTTTCTAGGCCATCAAATACGACCTAAGGAACCATAGTCACCGCCCCTCCATGGCCGTTCCTCGTTGTTTTGCGTTTTACGGCCAAAAAACTAGAATTCCGCCTGATTCTCATATATTTGTGTGCTATAGCACACGTCTTCCGAGTGGGACCGGGATCCCTGGACCCCAATCGCCTAAACGTTTTTCGAGCCATAAAATACGACCTAAGGAACCATAGTCACCGCCCCGCCGTGGTCGTTCCTCGTTGTTTTGCAATTTACGGCAAAAAAACTAGAATTTCGCCCGATTCCCATATTTTCGTGTGCTATAGCCACTGCCTTCCGAGTGGGTCCGAGCCCCCGAACCCCGATCGCCTAAAATTATTCGGGGCCATCAAATACGACCTAAGGAACCATAGTCACCACCCCGTCATGGCCGTTCCTCGTTCTTTTGCATTTTACGGCCAAAAAACTAGAATTCCGCCCGATTCCCATATATTCGTGTGCTATAGCCCACGCCTTCCGAGTGGGACCGGGACCCCCGGACCTCGATCGCCTAAAATTATTCCGGGACATCAAATACTACCTAAGGAACCATAGTCACCGCCCAACCGTGGCCGTTCCTCGTTGTTTTGCATTTTACGGCCAAAAAACTAGAATTTCGTCCGATTCCCATATTTTCGTCTGCTATACCCTGATCGCCTAAAATTATTCAGGGCCATCAAATATAACCTAAGGAACCATTGTCACCATCCCGTCATGGCTGTTCCTCATTTTATTCCTTTTTACATCCAAAAAACTAGAATTTTGTGCGATTGCCATATTTTCGTGAGCAATAGCCCATGCCTTCCGAGTGGGTCCGGGCCACCGGACCCTGATCGCCTAAAATTATTCGGGGCCATAACATACGACCTAAGGAACCATAGTCACCGTCACGCAATGGATGTTCCTCATTGTTTTCCTTTTTACGTCCAAAAAACTAGAATTTCGCCTAATTCCCATATTTTCGTGGGAATAGCCCTCGCCTTCCAAGTGGGTCCGGGTCCCCGGACCCCTATCGCCTAAAATATATACGGGCCATTAACTACAACCTAAGGAACCATAGTCACCGCCTCTCCATGACCGTTCCTCATTCTTTTCCTTCTTACGTCCAAAAAACTAGAATTTCGTGTGATTGCCATATTTTCGTGAGCTATAGCCCATGCCTTCCGAGTGGGTCCGGGCCCCCGGACCCTGATCGCCTAAAATTATTCGGGGCCATAAAATACGACCTAAGGAACCATAGTCACCGTCCCGCCATGGCTGTTCCTCGTTTTTTTCCTTTTTTCGTCCAAAAAACTAGAATTTCGCCTGATTCCCATATTTTCGTGGGAATAGCCCACGCCTTCCAAGTGGGTCTGGGCCCCCGGACCCCGATCGCCTAAAATATTTACGGGCCATCAACTACAACCTAAGGAACCATAGTCACCGCCCCGCCATGACCGTTCCTCATTTTTTTCCTTTTTACGTCCAAAAAACTAGAATTTCGTGCGTTTGCCATATTTTCGTGAGCTACAGCCCATGCCTTTCGATCACCTAAAATTAATTCGGGCCGGACCTTGATCGCCTAAAATTATTCGGGGCCATCAAATACGACCTAAGGAACCATAGTCACCGCCCCGCCATGACCGTTCCTCGTTGTTTTGCTTTTTTACTACGAAAGAAGTAGAATTCCGCCTGATTCCCATATTTTCGTGTGTAGAGCCCACTCCTTCCGAGTGGGCCTGGGTACCCTAAAACCGGATTGCCTAACATTTTTCCAAGCCATCAAATACGACCTAAGGAACCATAGTCACCGCCCCTCCATGGCCATTCCTCGTTGTTTTGCGTTTTATGGCCAAAAAACTAGAATTCTGCCCGATTCACATATATTCGTGTGCTGTAGCCCACGTCTTCCGAGTGGGACCGGGATACCCGGACTCCGATCGCCTAAACTTTTTTCGAACCATCAAATACGACCTAAGGAACAATAGTCACCGCCCCGCCGTGGTCGTTCCTCGTTGTTTTGCAATTTACGGCAAAAAAACTAGAATTTCGCCCGATTCCCATATTTTCATGTGCTATAGCCCCTACCTTCCGAGTGGGTCCAAGCCCCCGGACCTCGATCGCCTAAAATTATTCGGGGCCATCAAATATGACCTAAGTAACCATAGTCACTGCCCCGCCATGGCCGTTCCTCGTTCTTTTGCGTTTTACGGCCAAAAAACTAGAATTCCGCCCGATTCCCATATATTCGTGTGCTATAGCCCACACCTTCCGAGTGGGTCCGGGTCCCCGAACCTTGATCGCCTAAAATTATTCTGGGCCATCAAATACGACCTAAGGAACAATAGTCAACGCCCCACCATGGCCGTTCCTCGTTGTTTTGCGTTTTACGGCTAAAAAACTAGAATTCCGCCTGATTCCCATATATTCGAGTGCTGTAGCCCACGCCTTCCGATTGGGACCGGGACCCCCGGACCCCAATCGCCTAAAATTATTTTGGTCCATCAAATACTACCTAAGGAACCATAGTCACCACCCAGCCGTGGCATTTCCTCGTTGTTTTGCATTTTACGGCCAATAAACTAGAATTTCGCCCGATTCCCATATTTTCGAGTGCTATACCCTGATTGCCTAAAATTATTCGGGGCCATCAAATACGACCTAAGGAACCATAGTCACCGCCCCACCATGGCTGTTCCTCATTTTTTCCTTTTTACGTCCAAAAAACTAGAATTTCGTGCGATTGCTATATTTTCGTGAGCTATAGCCCATGCCTTCCGAGTGGGTCCGGGCCTCCGGACTCTGATCGCCTAAAATTATTCGGGGCCATAAATTACGACCTAAGGAACCATAGTCACCGTCCCGCCATGGCTGTTCCTCGTTTTTTTCCTTTTTACGTCCAAAAAACTAGAATTTCGCCTGATTCCCATATTTTCGTGGGAATAGCCAACGCCTTCCAAGTGGGTCCGGGCCCTCGGACCCCGATCGCCTAAAATATTTACGGGCCATCAACTACGACCTAAGGAACCATAGTCACCGCCTTGCCATTGACCGTTCCTCATTTTTTTTTCCTTTTTACGTCCAAACAACTAGAATTTCGTGCGATTGCCATATTTTCGTGCGATTGCCATATTTTCGTGAGCTATAGCCCATGCCTTCCGATCACCTAAAATTTATTCGGGCCATCAAATAAGACCTAAGGAACCATAGTCACCTCCCCGCCATGACCGTTCCTCGTTGTTTTGCTTTTTTACGACGCAAGATGTAGAATTCTGCCCGATTCCCATATTTTCGTGTGCTGAGCCCACGCTTTCCGAGTGGGCCCAGGTATCCCGAAACCGGATTGCCTATCATTTTTTCAGGCCATCAAATATGACCTAAGGAACCATAGTCACCGCCCCTCCATGGCCGATCCTCGCTGTTTTGCGTTTTATGGCCAAAAATTTAGAATTACGCCCGATTCTCATATATTCGTGTGCTGTAGCCCACGTCTTCCGAGTGGGACCGGGATCCCCAGACCCCGATCGCCTAAACTTTTTTTGATCCATCAAATACGACCTAAGGAACCATAGTCACCGCCCCGCCATGGTCTTTCCTCGTTGTTTAGCAATTTACGGCAAAAAAACTAGAATTTCGCCCGATTGCCATATTTTCGTGTGCTATAGCCCCTGCCTTCCGAGTGGGTCCGAGACCCCGGACCCCGATCGTCTAAAAATATTCGGGGCCATCAAATATGACCTAAGGAACCATAGTCACCGCCCTGCCATGGCCGTTCCTCGTTCTTTTGCATTTTACGGCCAAAAAACTAGAATTTCGCCCAATTCCCATATATTCGTGTGCTATGGCCCACGCCTTCCGAGTGGGTCTGGGCCCCAGAACCTAGATCGCCTAAAATTATTCTGGGCCATCAAATACGACCTAAGGAACCCTAGTCACCGCCCCACAATGGCCGTTCCTCGTTGTTTTGCGTTTTACGGCCAAAAAACTAGAATTTCGCCCGATTCCCATATTTTCGTGTGCAAAGCCCACGCCTTCTGAGTGGGTCCGGGCCCCCCGAACCCCGATCGCCTAAAATTTATTTGGGCCATCAAATACATCCTAAGGAACCATAGTCACCACCCCGCCATGTCCGTTCCTCGTTGTTTTGCTTTTTACAACCAAAAAACTAGAATTCCGCCCGATTCCCATATTTTCGTGTGCTCTAGCCCACGCCTTCCGAGTGGGTCCAAGACCCCGGACCCCGATCGCCTAAAATTATTCGGGGCCATCAAATACGACCTAAGGAACCATAGTCACTGCCCAGCCGTGGTTGTTCCTCGTTCTTTTGCGTTTACGGCCAAAAAACTAGAATTCCCCCTGATTCCCATATTTTCGTGTGCTATAGCCCCTGCCTTCCGAGTGGGTCCGGGCACCGGGACCCCGATCGCCTAAAATTATTCTAGGCCTTCAAATACGACTTAAGGAACCATAGTCACCGCCCCGCCATGGCCGTTCCTCGTTGTTTTGCGTTTTACGGCCAAAAAACTAGAATTTCGCCCGATTCCCATATTTTTGTGAGATATAGCCCACGCCTTCCAAGTGGGTCAGGGCCCCCGGACCCTGATCGCCTAGAATATTTTCGGGCCATCAACTACGACCTAAGGAACAGTGGTCACTGCCCTTCCATGACCATTCCTCGTTTTTTTCCTTTTTACGTCCAAAAAACTATAATTTCGTGCGATTGCCATATTTTAGTGTGCTGTAGCCCATGCCTTCCGAGTGCGTCCGGGCCCCCCGTATGCCAATCACCTAAAATTTATTTGGGCCATCAAATACGACCTAAGGAACCATAGTCACCGCCCCTCCATAACCGTTCCACGTTGTTTAGCTTTTTACGACCAAAAAAGTAGAATTCCGCCCGATTCCCATATTTTCGTGTGCAGAGCCCACTCCTTCCGAGTGGGCCCGGGTACCCCAAAACCGGATTGCCAAACATTTTTCCAGGCCATCAAATACAACCTATGTAACCATAGTCACCTCCCCTCCATGGCCGTTCCTCTTTGTTTTGCGTTTTACGGCCAAAAAACTAGAATTCCGCCCGATTCCCATATATTCGAGTGCTGTAGCCCACGCCTTCCGAGTGGGACCGGGACCCCCGGACCCCAATCGCCTAAACTTTTTCCGAGCCATCAAATACGACCTAAGGAACCATAGTCACCGCCCCGCCGTGGTCGTTCCTCCTTGTTTTGCAATTTACGGCAAGAAAACTAGAATTTCGCCCGATTCCCATATTTTCATGTGCTGTATCCCCTGCCTTCGAGTAGGTCCGAGCCCCCGGACCCCAATCGCCTAAAATTATTCAGGGCCATCAAATATGACCTAAGGAAACATAGTCACTGCCCCGCCATGGCCGTTCCTCGTTCTTTTGCATTTTACGGCCAAAAAACTAGAATTCCGCCCGATTCCCATATATTCGTGTGCTATAGCCCACACCTTCCGAGTGGGTCCGGGTCCCCGAACCCCGATCGCCTAAAATTATTCTGGGCCATCCAATATGACCTAAGGAACCATAGTCACCGCCCCAGTATGGCCGTTCCTCGTTGTTTTGCGTTTTACGGCCAAAAAATGAGAATTCCACCCGATTCCCATATTTTCATGTGCTAAGCCCACGCCTTCCGTGTGGGTCAGGCCCCCCCGCACCCCGAACGCCTAAAATTTATTTGGGCCATCAAATACGTCCCAAGGAATCATAGTCACCGCCTCGCCATGACCGTTCCTCATTGTTTTGCTTTTTACGACTAAAAAACTAGAATTCCTTCCGATTCCCATATTTTCGTGTGCTCTAGCCCACGCCTTCCGAGTGGGCACGGGTCCCCCTAAACCAGATTGCCTAACATTTTTCTCGGCCATCAAATACGACCTAAGGAACCATAGTCACCGCCCCGCCATGGCCGTTCCTCGTCGTTTTGCGTTTTACGGCCAAAAAACTAGAATTCTGCCCGATTCCCATATATTCGTGTGCTATATATAGCCCACGCCTTCCTAGTGGGTCCGGGCCCTCCGGACCCCGATCGCCTAAAATTTTTCTGGACTATCAAATACGACCTAAGGAACCATAGTCATCGTCCTGCCATGACCGTTCCTCGTTGTTTTGCTTTTTACGACCAAAAAACTAGAATTTTGCCTGATTCCCATATTTTCGTGTGCTATATAGCCCATGCCTTCTGAGTGGGTCCGAGCCCCCGGACCCCGAATAACTAACATTTTTCCAGGCTATCAAATTTGATCTAAGGAAACATAGTCTCCGCCCCGCCATGGCCGTTCCTCGTTGTTTTGCGTTTTACGGCCAAAAAACTAGAATTCTGCCCGATTCCCATATATTCGTGTGCTATAGCCCATGCCTTCCTAGTGGGTTCTGGGCCCCCCGGACCTCGATCGCCTAAAATATTTTCAGGCTATCAAATACGACCTAAGGAACCATAGTCACCGCCCCTCCATGACCGTTCCTCGTTTTTTGCATTTTACGGCAAAAAAACTAGAATTCCGCCCAATTCCCATTTATTCGTGTGCAGCCCACGCCTTCTGACCCGGACCCCGATCGCCTAAAATTATTCCGAGCAATCAAATACGACCTAAGGAACCAAAGTCACCGCCCAGCCGTGGCCGTTCCTCGTTGTTTTGCATTTACGGCAAAAAAACTAGAATTTCGCCCGATTCCCGTATTTTCGTGTGCTATAGCCCCTGCCTTTCGAGTGGGTCCGAGCCCAGGGGCCTCGATCGCCTAAAATTATTCGTGGCCATCAAATATGACCTAACGAACCATAGTCACTGCCCCGCCATGGCTGTTCCTCGTTCTTTTGCGTTTTACTGCCAAAAAACTAGAATTCCGCCCGATTCCCATATATTCGTGTGCTATAGCCCACGCCTTCCGAGTGGGTCCGGGATTCCGGACCCCGATCGCCTAAAATTATATTGGGCCATCAAATACGACCTAAGGAACAATAGTCACGGCCCCACCATGGCTGTTCCTCGTTGTTTTGCGTTTTACGGCCAAAAAACTAGAATTCTGCCCGATTCCCATATTTTCGTGTGCTAAGCCCACGCCTTCCGAGTGGGTCCGGGCCCCCTGAATCCCGATTGCCTAAAATTTATTTGGGCCATCAAATACGTCCTAAGGAACCATAGTCACTGCCCCGCCATAACCGTTCCTCGTTATTTTGCTTTTTACGACCAAAAAACTAGAATTCCTCCCGATTCCCATATTTTCGTGTGCTCTAGCCCACGCCTTTTGAGTGGGCCCGGGTCCCCCAAAACCGGATTGCCTAACATTTTTCTAGGCCATCAAATACGACCTAAAGAATCATAGTCACCGCCCCGCCATGGCCGTTCCTCATTGTTTTGCATTTTACGGCCAAAAAACTAGAATTCCGCCTAATTCCCAGATATTCGTGTGCTTTATATAGCCCACGCCTTCCTAGTGGGTCCGGGCCCTACGGACCCCTATTGCCTAAAATTTTTCTAGGCTATCAAATTCGACCTAAGGAACCATAGTCACCGCCCTGCCATGACCGTTCCTCGTTGTTTTGCTTTTTACGACCAAAAAACTAGAATTTTGCTCGATTCCCATATTTTCGTGTGCTATAGCCCATGCCTTCTGAGTGGGTCTGAACCCCCGGACCCCGATTGCCTAACATTTTTCCAGGCTATCAAATTTGACCTAAGGAAACATAGTCACCACCCCGCCATGGCCGTTCCTCGTTGTTTAGAGTTTTACGGCCAAAAAACTAGAATTCCGCCCGATTCTCATATATTCGTGTGTTATAGCCCATGCCTTCCTAGTGGGTTTTGGCCCCCCGAACCCCGATCGCCTAAAATATTTCCGGGCTATCAAATACGACCTAAGGAACCATAGTCACTGCCCCTCCATGACCGTTCCTCATTTTTTTCATTTTACGGTCAAAAAACTAGAATTGCGCCCAATTCCCATATATTCGCCACGCCTTCCGAGTGGGTCCGTGTCACCGGGACCCCGATCGCCTAAAATTAATCCGAGCAATCAAATACGACCTAAGGAACCATAGTCACCGCCCAGCCGTGGCCGTTCCTCGTTGTTTTGCATTTACGGCAAAAAAACTAGAATTTCGCCCGATTCCCATATTTTCGTGTTCTATAGCCCATGCCTTCCGAGTGGGTCCGAGCCCCCGGACCCCGATTACCTAACATTTTTCCAGGCAATCAAATATGACCTAAGGAACCATAGTCACCGCCCCGCCATGGCCGTTCCTCGTTCTTTTGCATTTTAAGGCCAAAAAACTAGAATTTCGCCCGATTCCCATATATTCGTGTGTTGTAGCCCACGCCTTCCTAGTGGGTTCCGGGCCCCCCGGACCCCGGTCGCCTAAAATATTTTCGGGCTATCAAATACAACCTAAGGAACCATAGTCACCGCCCCTCCATGACCGTTCCTCATTTTTTGCATTTTACGGCCAAAAAACTAGAATTCCGCTCGATTCCCATATATTCGTGTGCTATATATAGCCCACGCCTTCCGAGTGGGTCCGGGCCAGCAGAAACCCAATCGCCTAAAATTATTCCTGGCAATCAAATACGACTTAAGGAACAATAGTCACCGCCCAGCCGTGGCCGTTCCTCATTGTTTTGCATTTACGGCAAATAAACTAAAATTCCGCCCGATTTTCATATATTCGTGTGCTATAGCCCACGCCTTCCTAGTGGGTTCCGGGCCCCCCGGACCCCGATCGCCTAAAATATTTTCGGGATATCAAATACGACCTAAGGAACCCTAGTAACTGCCCCTCCATGCCCGTTCCTCATTTTTTGCGTTTTACGGCCAAAAAACTAGAATTCCGCCCGATTCCCACCGGGCCCCCTGACCCTGATCGCCTAAAATTATTTTGGGCCACCAAATACGACCTAAGGAACCATAGTCACTACCCCACCATGGCCGTTCCTCGTTGTTTTGCCTTTTACGGCCAAAAAACTAGAATTCCGCCCGATTCCCATATTTTCGTGTGCTAAGCCCACGCCTTCCGAGTGGGTCCGGGCGCCTCGGACCCCGATCGCCTAAAATTTATTTCGGCCATCAAATACATCCTAAGGAACCATAGTCACCGCCCCGCCATGATCGTTCCTCGTTGGTTTGCTTTTTACGACCAAAAAACTAGAATTCTGCCTGATTCTCATATTTTCGTGTGCTCTAGCCCACCCCTACCGAGTGGGCCCGGGCCCCCCATACCCCGATCTCCTAAACTTTTTCAGAGCCATCAACTACGACCTAAGGAACCATAGTCACCGCCCCGCCATGGCCGTTCCTCGTTGTTTTGCGTTTTACGGCCAAAAAACTAGAATTCCGCCCGATTCCCATATATTCGTGTGCTATATATAGCCCACGCCTTCCTAGTGGGTCCGGGCCCCCCGGACCCCGATCGCCTAAAAATTTTTTTGGGCTATCAAATACGACCTAAGGAACCATAGTCATCGCCCTGTCATGACTGTTCCTCGTTGTTTTGCTTTTTACGACCAAAAAACTAGAATTCTGCCCGATTTCCATATTTTCGTGTGCTATAGCCCATGCCTTCCGAGTGGGTCCGAGCCCCCGGACCTTGATTACCTAATATTTTTCCAGGCTTTCAAATACAACCTAAGGAACCATAGTCACCGCTTCGCCATGGCCGTTCCTTGTTATTTTGCGTTTTACGGTAAAAAAACTAGAATTTCGCCTGATTCCCAAATATTCGTGTGCTCTAGCCCAAGCCTTCCGAGTGGGTCCGGGCCCCCTAGACCCCGATCACCTAAAATATATTTGGGCCAACAAATAGTTCCTAAGGAACCATAGTCACCGCCTCGCCATGACCGTTCCTCGTTGTTTTGCTTTTTACGACCAAAAAACTAGAATTCCGCCCGATTCCCATATTTTCGTGTGCTCTAGCCCAAGCCTTCCGAGTGGGCCCGGGTCACCCGAAACCGGATTGCCTAACACTTTTCCAGGCCATCAAATACAACCAAAGGAACCATAGTCACCGCCATGCCATGGCCCTCCCTCGTTGTTTTGCGTTTTACGGCCAAAAAACTATAATTCCGCTCTATTCCCATATATTCGTGTGCTTTATATAGCCCACGCCTTTCTAGTGGGTTCCGAGTCCCCCAGACCCCGATCGCCTAAAATATTTTCGGGCTATCAAATACGTCCTAAGGAACCAGTCACCGCCCCTCCATGGCCGTTCCTCGTTGTTTTGCATTTTACGGCCAAAAAACTAAAATTCTGCCCGATTCCCATATTTTCGTGTGCTAAGCCCACGACTTCCGAGTGGGTCCGGGCCCCCGGACCCCGATCAACTAAAATTTATTTGGGCCAAAAAATACGTCCTAAGGAACCATAGTCATCGCCCCGCCATGACCGTTCCTCGTTGTTTTGCTTTTTATGACCAAAAAACTAGAATTCCGGCCGATTCCCATATTTTCGTGTGCTCTAGCCCAAGCCTTCCGAGTGGGCCCGGGTCACCCAAAACCGGATTGCCTAACACTTTTCCAGGCCATCAAATATGACCTAAGGAACCATAGTCACCGCCCCGACATGGCCGTTCCTCGTTGTTTTGCGTTTTACGGCCAAAAAACTATAATTCCGCCCGATTCCCATATATTCGTGTGCTATATATAGCCCACGCCTTCCTAGTGGGTCCGAGCTCTCCGGAACCCCGATCGCCTAAAATTGTTCTAGGCCTTCAAATACGACCTAAGGAACCATAGTCACCGCCCCACCATGGCCGTTCCTCGTTGTTTTGCGTTTTACGGCCAAAAAACTAGAATTCCGCCTGATTCCCATATTTTTGTGTGCTAAGCCCACGCCTTCCGAGTGAGTCCGGGCCCCCGGACCCCGATCGCCTAAAATTTATTTGGGCCATCAAATAGGTCCTAAGGAACCATAGGCACCTCCCCGCCATGATCGTTCCTCATTGTTTTGCTTTTTACGACCAAAAAACGAGAATTCCGCCAGATTCCCATATTTTCGTGTGCTCTAGCTCACTCCTTCCGAGTGGGCCCGGGTCCCCCAAAACTGGATTTCCTAACATTTTTCCAGGCCATCAAATACGACCTAAGGAACCATAGTCACCGCCCTGCCATGGTCGTTCCTCGTTGGTTTGCATTTTACGGCCAAAAAACTAGAATTCCGCCTGATTCCCATATATTCGTGTGCTATATATAGCCCATGCCTACCTAGTGGGTCCGGTCCCCCGGACCCCGATCGCCTAAAATTTGTCCGGGCTATCAAATACGACCTAAGGAACCATAGTCACTGCTCTTCCATGACCGTTCCTCGTTGTTTTGCCTTTTACGACCAAAAATATAGAATTTTGCCCGATTCCCATATTTTCGTGTGCTATAGCCCATGCCTTCCGAGTGGGTCCGAGCCCCCCGACCCCAATTGCCTAACATTTTTCCAGGCTATCAAATACGACCTAAGGAACCATAGTCACCGCCCCGCCATGGCCGTTCCTTGTTGTTTTGCATTTTACGGCCAAAAAACTAGAATTCCGCCCGATTCCCATATATTCGTGTGCTATAGCCTACGCCTTCCTAGTGGATTCCGGGCCCCCGGACCCTGATCGCCTAAAATATTTCCGGGCTATCAAATATGACCTAAGGAACCATAGTCACCGCCCCTCCATGACCGTTCCTCATTTTTTGCATTTTACGGCCAAAAATCTAGAATTTCGCCCAATTCCCATATATTCGTGTACTATAGCCCACGCCTTCCTAGTGGGTCCGGGCCACCCGGACCCCGATCACCCAAAATTTATTTGGGCCAACAAATACGTCCTTAGGAACCATAGTCACCGCCCCGCCATGATCATTCCTCGTTGTTTTGCTTTTTACGACCAAAAAACTAGAATTCCGCCCGATTCCCATATTTTCGTGTGCTCTAGCCCATGCCTACCGAGTGGGCCCGGGCCCCCCGTACCCCGATCTCCTAAACTTTTTCCGAGCCATCAAATATGACCTAAGTAACCATAGTCACCGCCCCGCCATGGCCGTTCCTCGTTGTTTTGCGTTTTACGGCCAAAAAACTAGAATTCTGCCCGATTCCCATATATTCGTGTGCTATATATAGCCCACGCCTTCCTAATGGGTCCGGGCCCCCGGACCCCGATTGCCTAAAATTTTTTCGGGCTATCAAATACGACCTAAGGAACCATAGTCATCGCCCTGCCATGACCGTTCCTCGTTGTTTTGCTTTTTACGACCAAAAAACTAGAATTCTGCCCGATTTACATATTTTCGTGTGCTATAGCCCATGCCTTCCGAGTGGGCCCGAGCCCCCGGACCTTGATTATCTAATATTTTTCCAGGCTATCAAATACGACCTAAGGAACCATAGTCACCTCCCCGCCATGGCCGTTCCTTGTTGTTTTGCATTTTACGGTCAAAAAACTAGAATTTCGCCTTATTCCCAAATATTCGTGTGCTCTAGCCCAAGCCTTCCGAGTGGGTCCGGGCCCCCTGGACCCCGATAACCTAAAATATATT